>NC_064432.1:5127500-5425000 GCF_023375975.1 Astyanax mexicanus | reverse complement strand
CAACAGCTTTATCAGCAGCTTTTCTTGCATATTTACTTGCTAATGATGGTGGTGATGATGTCATCGTGATGATGTCACCAAACTAAGCCATTAAACAACTAGCTACGTGAGTTTTTACGAGATTTAGTTTAAAAGGTTTAATGCCTCGAAACGTTGAACAGTGTCTTTTTTGGGATATGGAAAAAAAACAACGGCTGTGTCCCAAATTGCGCATTCTCTCACTAATTAGTGTATTAAAAAAAAAAACATTGTCTAGAAAAAATAAGCAGTGTTGCACTATATTGTGAGGAATGCGTAGAAGAGTGTGCTTTGGGACGCAGCCGACCACACCCAGCCTTTGGAAGTGAAAATTAGTTTTCTCTCTTAAGCGGACAAGTGGTACCGAACATTTTGCAAAAAAATATTCATAGTGAAAAAAAAATTCAGGTAAAATAGTGCAACTAAGGGCACCGAGTGGTGTAGTGTCTAAAGTGCTGGTACTTTGATAAGGAGATTGCTGGTTCGAATCCCGGTCATGTGGCTTGCCATCAGCTGCCGGAGCCCCGAAAGACCACACTTAAGTTGCAACTTACTTGCTACTTGTTGCCACTGCTAACTTGTTTGCCGCATATATTGCGTTTTGCGAAAAAGCTGCATTAAAAAATTTCAAAATTCGATAAAAACAGTGCTATATTAAAATGTTGTTCATTTAGTTTTGTCCACAAGTCAACAAATGCGAAGGCTGCGTCCCAAACCACACAGTATCTTACTATACAGAGATTTTCCACCATGCTGTTTGGGATGCAGCCGAGCCAAACCCAGCCAGTACACAGTGGTCTCTCGCTCTTTCTCTCTCTCTCTTTTTCCCTCTCTCTTTCTGTCTCTCTCTCTCTCTCTTTTTCTTTCTCTCTTTCTTTCTTTCTTTCTCTCTCTTTCTCTCGCTCTTTCTCTCTCTCTCTCTCTCTCTCTCTCTCTCTCTCTCTCTCTCTTTCTCCCCCTCTCTCACTTTCTCTCCACCCATTGATTGACAGCATCCTCCCTCCATAGCAGTCTTCTAATCATTTAAGTAGACCTCAGTAAGGCAATCAATACAGCAGCTCACACACACACACACACACACACACACACGGCGGGGTGCATGTACCGGGTTACCTGTCGGACAGGTGCGCGGCAGGTGACACCGTGTAATTTAACACACTCAGGATCAGACAACAGGTCAGATAGATAACTGATATAGCTGACACTCACACACACACTTACACACACACACACACACACACACACTCCCTCACTCTAGACTTTCTAACTGAATCACATTTGATATTCAGAGAGATATTGTGTCTCACCTTATAACACACACCTGCTAAACACACACCTGCCTATCTAATACACAATAATACAAACACCCTATCAACACACAAACACACACACACACACACACATTCTATACATTCACATACCACACTAGCTACTGAGAGATGGATCGAAAGAGAAAGAGAGAGAGAACAAGAGAGAGAATGCTTACAGTGCATTTAGGCGCTCTATTGATTTTCGGTGCTTTGAAACCATAAAAAAAGCATTTGCATGGACAGTGCCTATTTGTGTGTGTGTGTGTGTGTGTGTGTGTGTGTAAGTGTGTGCTTAGAATGTATTGTTGCCATATATATAGATACTTAGACATATTATATACTTATTCAGTCCTCACTCACTGCAGGCCCTGTTTTAGTGATCTATAAGTGAGTGGTGAACTACGCAGCTTGATTTAGGGCATATTAGTGTATCTTCGCTGTCGTAACAACGGGAAATGTACACCTTGCGCATCTCAAAACATGCCAAATATTTTTTTGTGAGCCACATTAAAAATGTCACCATTTGTCCCATTTAATGGGAATCTGGGAGAAGCGTAAAAATCTGTAATTAAAATATATATATATATATATTTTAAAGTCAAATGAGTGCTGGATGTTAATCTACATAGATTTCTCTCCCGAAATAAACTGCTTATTTGGGTGAGTAAAAAAGCGTTTCCGTTTGTTTGCACTAAGCTTAGATTTCCAATATTTTGTCTAAGGGTGAGTTTTTTTTGTTTTGTTTTTTAGTAAAGTTTCTCCAGCACTAAGGTTGGATGAAGCAGCATTAGCGTTAGCGGCTAACCGCAGTGCTAGCGGGGCATAAATGCAGACCGATTGCACTAGACTGAGGAATCCTGAGTGTTCTGGTAACACAGGCTGATATCAGGTAGCGTTTCATCCTACGTGGTATGGAGAGTGTTTAAGGTGGTACGGAGAGTGTTTAAGGTGGTACGGAGAGTTTTAAGGTGGTTGTGGACTGGGGTTCCACCAGGGGGAAAGGAGGAACCGGGTTGACAAACAAAAGGTAAACTAATGAGAGTGACCGCGAGCCTCGTGCTCGAGAGACGCTCAGCTCTGGCTCCCACAGACTCGAGAGAGAGAGAGAGAGAGAGAGAGAGAGAGAGGGATAGGGGGAAACGCGAGAAGGGAGGAGAAAGCCTCTAAAGCTATGCCGTCCAATCTCACTCCAAAGCACAGGCAGGAAAACGGCGCAGGGAGGAAAAGAGAGCCGGTGTTCTGTCGAATTGTGCTACTCTGTCGAACCATGCTACCCTAGTGTATATTTAACTGTAAAATACAATAGAGTCACCATATTAGACCATGTTCCCAGTAGATGTACCACTAGTATATTTGGATAGCAAAAATCACTGTATCGTGGTAAAAAAAATTGTGGCAATGAGAAGTCATTACAGACTGCCTTTGTCTTTTTCTTTTATAAATAATAATTATTGTATTTATTATTGTTAATATCTACTTTTGTGCAATGACAATAAGTCCAGGGTGTTTAATGAAAAAAAAAAAACAGATTTATTATTAAAAAAACATGAGAAGTAATTAAAAATTGTAGGTCAGCGGAAGGAAGTGCGTATTAATGGGTAGCATAACTTGCCTTACATTGCCTTTAAGAGCCAGGTGCTCTCTGACTTTGGAGGATTGCTATTTCAGAGCCGAAGGGTTTCTGCGCTTCTCAGCAAAGGAAACTGACCTGCGCTTTCACAATAACAGCAAAGTTATTTTATTCAGTTGTCTATTTATTGTTGATGTAAACGTTGCTTTTGCACATTGCAGCGTATGTTTGTGTGTAATGAATGGAGACCTGCGTATCTAAGATACGTCTGCTGGTTGACTGTTGTACTGTTGTCAGGGTTTTAATCAGTCAGTGGTGCACCTGAGTTTTCATGTTACAAATATGTTAAAAAGAACAAGCTGTTAAAGGAGGTTAAAGATACTGTACTTATGACCCCATGTCCTAACACGGTACATATACATAGGTATGTGTGTGTGTGTGTGTGTGTGTGTGTGTGTGTGTGTGTGTGTGTGTGTGTGACAGACGACATGACGCTCTCCATTCTCCAGTCCTGTTAAATATTTCAGGTGCATGTCACACCATTCTTTATTAGATTGTACAGTAAGTGTCCTCTGAGGGACCTTTGTGTGTGTGTGTGTGTGTGTGTGTGTGTGTGTTTGTGTGACAGAGTGTGAGCGTGTGTTTGACGGAGTGTGTGAGACGGAGTGTGTGTGTGTGTGTGTGTGGGCGTCTTTACACTTTGCGAAAAATCTGCTGTTAATAATTTATATTCAGTCGATTAGGCTGATAGCATGGCAGCTGCGTTGGCATGCGTGAGCCGCGTCTACATGCCACGTCTGGATCTCTCTCTCACACACACACACACACACACACAGAAAGAGCGAGAGCCCACAGCAGGCCCCATCAGGATTATCCATTAATTATCATTAACTCCGTTGCAGCAGGCCTTCTGACAGCAGCCTGACAGAGAGAACGCTGCACACATATGTCTGTGTTGAGTGTGTGTGTGTGTGTTTGTGTGTGTGTGTGTGTGTGTGTGTTTTGTTGCTGTCATATTTTTAAAAACATAAACTTTTCTAGAGAATTACAAAACTTTCTGAACTTTCATAGGAAGTCAATAGAACCAGATTTTTGAACGAAACTCAAAGTAACCAAAGTAACTTTTGAATGGAAGTCAATGGAACTACAATTTGATTGATTGACATACTTTGTACTGGAAACCTAATGTAAACCAACATTTGAATGTAATTAAGTATAAATGAAATTTTAATAAAAGTCAATGGTTGTCAATGTATAGTATATAAGTGGAATGGAGCCAATGCAACAAGAATTTAAAGGAAGTCAATGAATCTAGATTTCTAAAGACTTCAGTGTAAACCAACATTCTTAATGGAAGTCAATGAAACTAGATTTCTAAAGACGTCAGTGTAAACCAACATTCTTAATGGAAGTCCATGAATCTAGATTTTTTAAAGACGTCAGTTTAAACCAACATTCTTATTGTAAGTCAATGAAACTTGATTTCTAAAGACTTCAGTGTAAACCAACATTCTTAATGGAAGTCAATGAAACTAGATTTTTAAAAATGGCAATTTAAATCAACATTCTTATTGGAAGTCAATGAAACTAGATTTTTAAAGACATCAGTTTAGGCCAACATTCTGAATGGAAGTCAATGAAACTAGATTTTTAAAGACGTCAATTTAAATCAACATTCTTAATGGAAGTCAATGAATCTAGATTTTTAAAGATGTCAATTTAAATCATCATTCTTAATGGAAGTCAATAAAACTAGATTTTTAAAGACGTCAGTTTAAACCAACATTCTTAATCGAAGTCAATGAATCTAGATTTTTAAAGACGTCAGTTTAAACCCACATTCTTAATGGAAGTCAATGAAACTAGATTTTAAAAGACGTCAAGTTAAATCAACATTCTTAATGAAAGTCAATAAAACTAGATTTTTAAAAATGTCAGTGTAAACCCACATTCTTATAGAAGTAAATGAATCTAGATTTTTAAAGACGTCAGTTTAAGCCAACATTCTGAATGGAAGTAAATGAAACTAGATTTTTAAAATGTCCATTTAAACCAACATTCTTAATGGAAGTCAATAAAAGTAGATTTTTAAAGACGTCAATTTAAATCAACATTCTTAATGGAAGTCAATGAAACTAGATTTTTAAAGACGTCAGTTTAAACCAACATTCTTAATGGAGTTCAATGAAACTAGATTTTTAAAGACATCAGTGTAAACCAACATTCTTAATGGAAGTCAATGAAACTAGATTTTTAAAGACGTCAGTTTACACCAACATTCTTAATGGAAGTCAATGAAACTAGATTTTAAAAGACGTCAAGTTAAATCAACATTCTTAATGAAAGTCAATAAAACTAGATTTTTAAAAATGTCAGTGTAAACCCACATTCTTATAGAAGTAAATGAATCTAGATTTTTAAAGACGTCAGTTTAAGCCAACATTCTGAATGGAAGTAAATGAAACTAGATTTTTAAAATGTCCATTTAAACCAACATTCTTAATGGAAGTCAATAAAAGTAGATTTTTAAAGACGTCAATTTAAATCAACATTCTTAATGGAAGTCAATGAAACTAGATTTTTAAAGACGTCAGTTTAAACCAACATTCTTAATGGAGTTCAATGAAACTAGATTTTTAAAGACATCAGTGTAAACCAACATTCTTAATGGAAGTCAATGAAACTAGATTTTTAAAGACGTCAGTTAAAACCAACATTCTTAATGGAAGTCAATGAAACTAGATTTTTGAACCGTAGCTTTTTAATGGAAGTCAATTAAATTAAAAACAGAGCAACAATGGCTTGCATTGCAGGGTGGAAAAGAACATTGCTGCTCATCTGCAGTTTTCTAAAGATCAAATGGAAAAACCAGAAGACTATTGCAAGAATGTTTTGGACAATTAAGACCAAAATAGAACTTTTTGGTTAAAAAAAAAGAAGCTTTATGTATGGAGAAAGGAAAACACTTCCATTCGTACGCATTTCAGCATAAGAACCTTATACTATCTGTGAAACATGGTGGTGGAAGTATCACGGTTTGGGCCTCACTGTAAACCCAGAAGTTGTTTGAACTCAAACAAATTAAGTCTGTTTTACATAAAATTGGATATTTCTAAACAATACTCAACTATTTTGAGTTAGTTGAACATTCTTGGGCACATACACATTCAAACTGAGATCTCTGAGTTGAATCAACTTATAATAACTGAGTTTAGTCTGTTGCCATTAACAGCTTCTTTTCCATTGGCTTCTGTCACAATCGATTTGCATACTGGGTGTGTCCCCCAGTTTGTAGCACTCACCATCAGTGTGTAGTGATTCCCCCTGGGCTACCTTAGGTAAACTTGTAGATCATATATTACGATTAAATGCTTGCTCTCTGTGTTGTAGCTGTAGAACAAGCATCATTTACTGAGCTGCAGTGACTCTGTGTTCTCACTGTGCTCTCAGTTCTTTTAATTCGTTACTATTTTCTTTCATCTACTTTTCTAAGAGTATTTTAAAAAATGTTGAATGAAACCGGAAAGAAGACTAAATACAAGTTCAGGAAAATATGAATTTTAAATATATATGTATATGTATTTGTTAAGTTCATTGTACTTTAAAATTATATTACATGAACTTAAAATTTATTAGGTAATCGGTTACAACAAAAGTTTTGAGTTTAGTCAACTTATCGGGTTTTACAGTGTACAATAAGCATATGTTGAGTAAAAACAACTCTAGGTAATCATTGCAATAAACTTAAACAAATAAGTGTGCAAAAGTTACATTAATTTACAATGTTAAGTTTCAGCTACACCACATTTTGAGTGTCAAGTACTTTTGGTTTGTCTGTTGAACTTAAAAATTAAAGTTTGTTTAACTCCATACAGTAATTACAAATTACTAAAAAAAATGAGTTTTCAAAACTTAATTCATTTGAGGCAACGAATTACCTCAAATGATTTGAGTAGACTTAACTTATTAGGGTTTACAGTGCTGTGGGACAGAATGGCTTGCTTTTATTGATGGAACAATGAGCGCTGAATTATATGAATTATTTGACACATACCTACCTATCCCACACACCTACCACACACTCCTGCTAAACACATAACTACTTACCACACACACACACCTACCACACACCCTTGCAAAAGCTATATAAAGGAAGGAAATCGCTTTTACCCAGAGCTTTTTCTAAACACACAGCTCCGAAAAAGACATTCCAACAATTCAGGATATGTGCTCACATACCAACTCTCTCTCTCTCTCACACACACACACACTAACAAGCTAGAACAAGACATGTATAAGACACACACACACACACACACACACATAGACACACATACACATTGGATGGTGAAATATCCTGCAGTCTAACATCAGTGTGTGGGAAGAGACCTGCAGTACAAGAGTTACAGTGGATTAAGCTCTAATAACTACAGGAATTTAACCCCTTCCAGTTTAGCCCCTCCCCCTATTCAGCCTACAGCAGTTTAGCCCCTCCCCATATTCATCCTACAGCAGTGTAGCCCCTCCCCATATTCATCCTACAGCAGTTTATAGCCCCTCCCCATATTCATCCTACAGCAGTTTATAGCTCCTCCCCATATTCATCCTACAACAGTTTATAGCCCCACCCCCTACTCAGCCTACAGCAGTGTAGCCCCTCCCCCTACTCAGCCTACAGCAGTTTATGGCCCCTCCCCATATTCATCCTACAGCAGTTTAGCCCCTCCCCATATTCATCCTACAGCAGTTTAGACCCTCCCTATATTCATCCTACAGCAGTTTAGCCCCTCCCCATATCGAGCCTACAGCAGTTTAGGCCCTCCCCATATTCATCCTACAGCAGTTTAGCCCCTCCCCATATTCATCCTACAGCAGTTTAGCCCCTCCCCATATCGAGCCTACAGCAGTTTAGCCCCTCCCCATATTCATCCTACAGCAGTTTAGCCCCTCCCCATATTCATCCTACAGCAGTTTAGACCCTCCCTATATTCATCCTACAGCAGTTTAGCCCCTCCCCATATCGAGCCTACAGCAGTTTAGCCCCTCCCCATATCGAGCCTACAGCAGTTTAGCCCCTCCCCATATCGAGCCTACAGCAGTTTAGCCCCTCCCCATATTCATCCTACAGCAGTTTAGCCCCTCCCCATATCAAGCCTACAGCATTTCACACTGAAGTTATAAGGAGTGTTTTTCCATCTGGATAGTTTTCAAAATGAGAAATATTACAGGACAGCAGCCAATCAAAACATAGCTTGTTTACATATATCAGTTTTAAAAGTAAAAGTTGTGTGTGTGTGTGTGTGTGTGTGAGTGTCTTTCTTTTTGTTTTGAAGTTATTTTAAAGAGACTGAAAGTTACACTGGGTTATTGATGGAACTGGTATATGCTGTTTGTGTGTGTGTGTGTGTGTGTGTGTGTGCATGCGTGGTTTGTACTGTAACAGTGTTCCTGTCTTTCTTAAAGCTGTGTCTGATCCTGCTGCAGAAATAGGAGTGTGTGGGCAAGCTAGGGCATCTGTGTGTGTGTGTGTGTGCGTGTGTGTGTGTGTGTGTGTCAGAGACAGAAAGAGAGAGTCTGTGACATTAACTTAGAGGCATATGTTTTTTTTGTGAGTGTGTGTTTGTGCTTGTGTGTGTGTGTGTGTGTGTGTGTGTGTGTGTGTGTGTGTGTGTGTATAACCCCTCTCCCACCTGCCTGTGCATGATGTCTTTAGGGAGAATCAGTGCAAAAGCATGTTGCCCCACACACACACATACACACACACACACACACTTACACACACACACACACACACATCCGCCCACTACTTTGAACTACACCCCTTACACTGCAGAGAATGCTAAAAATGTATGTGCTTCAAGAGACTCTCCTCACACACACACATTTGTTTTAATGCTTCATTTTAGGTACTTATTCCATATACAGCAGCATGAAAAAGTATTTGCCCCCTATAGATTTGTTATGTTTTTGCTTCTTTTTTTTTAACTAGGCCACTCCAAAAACTTAATTATATATTTTTAACTAGAGATGGAACGATTGATCGGCAGTGTATCGGTATCGGCCGATTTTCAGCCAAAGTACGGTATCGGCGATCGGCAGATATTCTTCTGATTTTAGCCGATCTGATTCAGGAGTTTAGGGTTAATCAGTTAATCAGAGCTGTGTGTGGTTGGCCCAGGCCCCCAGCTTTTCACTTCCAAAACGTGCCACCGGAAGTGTGCTGCTGAGGAATGAGAGGACCATTTGAGCAAAGCTATCCATTCACTTCCATTCATTTCGGGGTGTCTTTGAACCAATAATAAATGTATTTCCAAGCCGTTTTCGATTATGACACGGCCCGTGTTCTTTTCTACAAAGAACGGATTTTCTGCAATTTGATCCATAAGATAATAATCTGCTCATAGCTTTAGAAAATAACATTTTTATACAACTATGCTAACGATGACGTAAAAAGACAGCGACCCAAAATACCGTGCTGTAATGTTTGGAGAAGTTGCTCCTCTTCATTTAAAAGTACAGAGCTGATTGAATTAGAGCAGGGTCAAAGTAACCTCTTATTATGCAAATATAATACTACTACTAACAGTTATGGTTATAATACATTGTAAATAGTAAGATAGTGGTAAATAGAAGTAAGATAGACTATGAGAATTTATATTACACATTTATTATTCTTATTACTGAGTTTCTAAATGCTTGTTATATAGACAAACTATGAATATTCTTCAGTAAATCCATGGACTAATATTGCATATCAGTAATTCTAGTTTTTATCTGCTGTTTATTCAATAAAAGCCCCATTATGGGACGGAATGGAGCTTTTCTCACTGTGGAGTGAATAGTTCTGTGCAGCTCCTATAAACAGTACGGTTGTTTGCACGGCACGCGGAAGATTCGCGTCATGCTGGCGCCTGTGCAATCTCTCACTTTCCCAGTTAACGCCCCACGAGAAGCCGATCAGGAAGTGACACGATTGGCCTCACCTGGCTCCGTTGAAATCAGCGGGATGGCTTGGTCCAGTTAATGGCTGCGTCCAGAAACTTTTGCTACTCCTCCTCTCCTACTCCTCCTTTCCTACTCCTCCTCTCCTACCCCGGAAGAAGGTGGAGGAATCGAGGAGAGGAGAGGAGGAATGGAGGGAAGGAGCTGTAATTGGGGGAAATGGGACAGCTGATCCCTTTTAGATAGGATGTTGACTACCAATGAACTGAGCCAATCACAACGCTCACTTTCAGCACGTTTCAGAACATTACTATCACACACAGCTAAAAATTCAGATATTCCAATAAAATCCTGTTTACTCCCAGTCGCATTTTTGGCCGCATCTCTGACCAGTGACTCTGGCAGCCCTGTCTGACCTCAGCCTTATGAGGGATTCAGTTCCTCATCAGTCCCTAAGTTAAAATAAATAAGTAAATAAATGTATTAATTAAAATGATATATATATATATATTATAAATAATATATGTTTTTATATGTATAACATGATACACATAGGGTCACAAATATAGTTTTACTGAGCATACGGTTTATCTAAACTATAAATTATATTACTGCTTTACTGGCTGTTTAATTAGATAAGGAACCTAGTTAATTATTTTGTTTATGACGTATATTTGGGCGTTGCCTTCCCCATTTTCGCGTGCTCTGTGGGCGTGGATGCAGTGATGTCATTGGAAAATCCTTAAAAGTCTTCCGGAGTAGGATACACTGATGTAACCTCCGTTGGAAGCTTACTACAGGTGGATTTTAAGCGGCTTCTTTCGTCTCCTACGGTATTCGGACAGGCGGCAAGATGGCGTCACGAAATCAGTTTCCGGGTTCACGGAGGAGAGGAGGAGGATCGGTAGGAAAAAGGAGACACTTTTGGGGTTTCTGGACGCAGCCAATATATACTGTCAATGGGTTGGCCGGGGAAACTGCTCGCTTACAGGAAGCTGCAGTTCCTCATCCAACCACTAGCTGGAGCTGCAGCAGCAGCACAAGCCCTCTCTCTCTCTTCACTCAGTCACAGAGCTACAGCCCAGCCACGGGCTACAGGCAAAGCTCAGTCAGTCTGGAGCGTTTTTACAGTTTCTGCAGTTCATGTGTAGGACTAATGCGCCTCACAGTGAAAAGAAAAAGGTTTTAACCACAATAACAGGATAATACCGCTCTCTACAGCAGCTAACCTCAGGAGCAGTCGCAGAGCTGGGTTAGCTCACAAGCTCAGCAGCAAACAGCCGCATCAGTCACGAAGCTAGTTAGCTCACAAGCTAACAACAGCAGGGGACTATAGTCAGTGTTTTTAGGCCTCAGAAAGTTTATAACTGCGCGGTTTAGTGGACACGGCTGCCAGGTAAGACTGTTGAAGGCTACAGACGACTATTAAAGTCTATTAGAGGTTATTGAAAGGGTTATTGGGGATAGAAATCAGTACAGGCGGGTTAGATAAGTGATTCACATGCTCGCTGTGGAGAATACACAGCGCTGTCACATACTGCAGTTTCGTGTACTGTTTATTAACAATATTAAAACAGATTTCGCTTATTCCAACTATTTGGAAATTTAGTCAAAAGCTCCATTTTATTGCTGTAACGTTACTTACTAAAAAATGCGGAGTTTATATTAGGTCTGCGCTCGTAATAACAGTTTATGAGGGCGGGCAGAGTCAGGCTGCATTTTTAGCCCAATCTAAGCTCTAGCTGAAAGTACAACAGCTCTAGATTTCTGTTGTTCTTAATAAAATAATATATTTTTAGTTATATGTGAACAGTAAACATGGCTGTAAGGCGGCTGACCATTTTCACCCAACCTCTTTCTTATTATTGCATTACTAAAACACTGACCTTAACTGAGGCTGTAAGTGAGATCCTGCAGTTCTTTAAATGTTGTTCGGTGTTTTTTGGGACCTCCTGGATGAGTTGTTCATGCCCTTCTGGAGTAATTTCTTTAGGTCGGCCGGTCACTCCTGGGAAGTGTTCCATTCCTGTTTTCTCCATTTGTGAATAATAGATCTCACTGGAGTCCAAAAGCTTTAGAAATGATTTTGTAACCTTTTCCAGACTGATAGATGATTTAATGACATTGTTTTTGAATTTCTTCAGATTTGGGGCATAATGTGCTGCTTTTTGAGATCTTTTATCTGCTTCAGATGTCAGAAAGGTTCTATTTTAAGTGATTTCTTGATTATACAGGTCTGGCAGTAATCAGGTCTGGTTGTGGTTAGTAGTGAAATTGAACTCAGATTTCCAAAAAGTGTGACTAACCAAACACTTTTTCACAAAGAGCTAAAAAAAAATTGGTTTGGATATTAAAAATATATTTAAAAAGTGCTTTTTTTTTATTTACTCAGGTTATATTTGTCTGATATTAAAGTTTGTATGATAATCTGAACAAAAAAAATAAATCTGTAAGGGGCAAATACTTTTTTTCACGCCACTGCACGTATAAACGTGTAAAACGCAGTATTGCCAACAGATTAGGACTCTGGAGAAGACAAACATTAACCATGCAGAGTGCTCTACTATACTAGTGCCAATAGTTTGAGCTATAAATAAACTGAGCTGTGGAGCAATGGGAAAACTGTGTTCTCTGGAAAGCCCTTTTCCTTGGAGAGGAGAAACAGTTACTCCAACAAAAGCAGCATAGATTTGTTTTAATACACTTGTTTAGAACAGGTGTCCCGATACCTTTGTCCACACAGTGTATCTACTGGTAATTATGATATAGACTGTTTTAGTTGCTCCCTGTTTTTTCAGTGTTTTTCCTAAAAGTCCTAAAAATATGTGCAAAACCAAACACACACACACACACACACACATACACACATGCAGCACTGTTGCCCAGGGGAGAGCAGCAGCCGCCCGGGCGAAAATAAACCTCCTCACTCGCATAGAATTAAATCAAAGTGATGCAAATCAAACGGCCAATTAAAGCCACTAACACACACTTCCTGAGAGATGAAACGCTGACGCCTGATTGGTCGGTTTTAAAAGGGGGGCAATATATCTTAGGACACAAACCTGGAGAGTTTTTTGGGAACTGGAAACTGGCAGAGAAGACAGATGTAGTGAGTGTGTGTGTGTGTGTGTCTATGATAACTCAGTGAGGAGTGTGTTGATCAACTGTGACCTCCAGTTTGGTGATTTGGGGTTTTGGCAGACTTTTGGAAAGTGAATAAGTGTTTGTGTGTGTGTGTGTGTGTGTGTGTGTGTGTGTGTGTGTGTGTGTGTGTGTGTGTGTGTGTGTGTTGTAAGGTTTGTATAACTCTTACAATGGTTCAATCGTAAAAGAAAAATAGGCTGATTTTTCAGCAGCAACACACACACACACACAATTTTTGGCACTGTGGTAGAAGGTTCAGCTGGGCCTTCAAAGTCGGTCAGGCAGTTCAAGCTGAGACAGTGTGTGTACATATGTGTGTATGCATGTGTTGGCAAGTTCCACATTTCTCTCATTTTTCACACACATACACACACATACACACACGCACACACACACGCACACACAGTGTCTGTTGGCATGTAGTGGAGAAACAGAAACAGAACGATCGGTCCAAGGCCTTCAATTCAGGTCTTATAAACATTTACAACAATGATAATCATGAACGTCTACTAGCATCTCTATGGGATTTCTAATGTTATGTTATATGCATAAAATACTGCAGAAATACTGCTGGAAACACCTGCTGTTAATTTAGTTAATTCATTTTTTTGCCTGTGTCTAAATTCCAGATTTTCAGAATGTGATTGGTCGGTTCTGGTCTTCTGAACGTTTTGCTCGCTGACTATGTAGAGAAGGGGTGGGCAATATTATATCATATATATATTACATATTAAAAATCCATATCGTGATAATAGAGATGTTCTGTCTTAAAAGTAGTCTATTATTTACTGTGAAGCTTTACTGTGTGTGTATTTATTGTATAATTGTTTTAGTTTGTAGTTTATATGCATTAAAAATATTCTGCAATATTTTTTGCTGCATTATATTATTTTATGCTTTATTATTTATTTTGCCACATTATGATTATACTGTTATACTATTATACTTTATTACTGAAATTAATTAATTAATTTTCTGTTTTCCTATATCGCCAAGAGTATCGTTATCGCGAAAATACCCTGAAATATTGTGATATTATTTTAGAGCCATATCGCCCAACCCTTATGTAGAGTATAAAAGAGTATACATGGAGACTGTAGCATTTCTATAGTTTTTTTTTGGCTCCACCCATCTCATCCTTATAGGTTTCAACGACAAAGCAGCCAATTCTCATTTTTCTACGTAAACTCTCTTTCCATCTCCAATGTCCCAAAAACTTCCAACAGTTAGTTTTTAACTGTGCTAATATTGCCACATTTGTTATTTTTGCTCGGAAATCACCCGTTAAACTCTTTTTTTCTGCTACATTACATGGAGTTGGTTAATCATATTATTATTATTATTATTATTATTATTATTATTATTGTTATTGTATATTTGTACACTACATATGGTGTTGTATGTGCTCAATGAAGGCAGTCTGAGAAACACTGGTCTGATCTTAGGAAAAAATACATAAAATTTCAATTTTACTGTGGAAACTTAAAATTACTGAACAAACTGGGTATCCAGCAAACAATTCACTTTGTTTCTGGTCCTTTAGGCTACAATCCCAACTCAATGAAGGCAGTCTGAGACACACTGGTCAGGTCTAAGTGAAAAAGGCATAAAAATGCCATTTTACTATGGAAACTTTTTGGACTTATTGGACAAACTGGGTTTCTTCCTAGTTGGTATTCTAAATACACACATATACCATTATAGTGTTATAATGTACTTATAGTTTATTGGCTTTAAAGTAGCTTAACGTATTGTTTTTATGTTTTTTATTGTGGATGTTTTTTTCCCCAGTAGTCCGTTTCTCCAGGCATTTATCGAACTCTGAGCTGAAGTATTTATTAAATTCTACACCTCCTGAACCTCCCATACCCAGTCCTGAGCACTGTCTGATTTATTACCAGCCATAAACTACTGTTACAGTGTAGTATTTCTCTGACACACACACACAAAGACCTGAACAGTTCAGATTGGTAGCAACTGTAAACACTGTTTTATATATAATACCAGTCAATTCACATTGTAAATTAATACTAAAGCCATCCAGACTATTCATCCACACATCCAGTGCTGTCAATTTGCAGTTTTTGAGGCTGGAAACTCTGATGAACGTATCCTGTGCAACATAGGGAACTCTTGCTCTTCCTTTCGTGCAGTGGCCCTGATGAGAGCCAGTTTCATCATGCAATTAGTATCCAGAATGAAAACATCTACTAAAATGAATATCCAGAATGTAGTCATTGCTCAGAAAGAAGTTTTAATAACATTATTATCTATAGTAGGATTCAACTGAATTATTATACAGAATTAAGTTCTTGTAAAAGTAGCATCCAGAACGAAGTTATAACAGCATTATTATCTATAATGGAATTCTTATAAAATTAGTATCCAGAACGAAGTTATAACAGCATTATTATCTATAATGGAATTCTTATAAAATTAGTATCCAGAATGAAGTTATAACAGCATTATTATCTATAATGGAATTCTTATAAAATTAGTATCCAGAATGAAGTTCTTGTAAAATTTGTATCCAGAATGAAGTTCTTGTAAAATTAGTATCCAGCATAATGTTCTTGTAACATTAGCATCCAGAATTAAGTTCTAATAGCAATATTATCTATAGTTGAATTCTTGTAGTATTTGTATCCAGAATGAAGTTCTTGTGAAGTTAGTATCCAGAATGATGTTCTAATATCAGTATTATCTATAATGGAATTCTAGTAAATTAGTATCCAGAATGAAATTCTTGTAAAACTTGTATCCAGAGTGAATTTCTACTTATATTTCTGCTATAAAATTAGTATCTAAAATTAAGTTCTTGTAAAATTAGTATCCAGAATGAAGTTCTAATAGCATTATTATTTGTAATGGAATTCTTATACAATTGCTATCCAGAATGAAGTTCTTGTAAAATTAGTATCTCAATAAAATTCTTGTAAACTTTGTGTCCAGAGTGAATTTCTACTTATATTTCTACTATAAAATTTGTATCTAAAATTAAGTTCTTGTACAATTAGTATCCAGAGTGAATTTCTACTAAAGTCAGAGTACAGAATGAAGTTTGAATAAGATAAATATTTAGAATGACCTTCTACTCAAACTAATATCCAGAATAAAATTCTTGTGCAATTAGTATCCAGAATGAAACTCTACTAAAAATCAGTATCCAGAATGAATTTCTGATGCTGATGTATTAGTGTAGTTTATGAGTGTAGTTTGTTCTATTGGTTTGTATTTGTTGAAATGGTTAAATGCGGTGCCATATGGTAACACAGGTCCGGAGGTTTAATCTGGGTCGCTGCGCTTCCAGTGGTTTGCGTATTGGGGGGTGGGGGTTTGGTGGTGGGTGTTGGGGTGAGGGGTGTTCTGGACACTGTAGTGTATATTGTGTATTGACGCATGTCCTCCTCTGGGTCAGAGGTCAGGTCTGACGATCGGGTTTTCTGCGTCATTAAGGAAAGCGGAATAAATTATAGAGTAAACGACGCTCCGGTTCCGATACGCTGGGATTTGGGATTTCTCCCACTGTGGGAGATGAGTGATTGCGTCTGAGACGGAGTGACAAATGGACAGATGAGTGAAAGAGTGCAGTGTGTTCTGCTCTATAACCCCCCCCGTGTCTCACTCTCACACACACACTGAGCCCATTGTCACGCAAACCGCAGCCTGCAGTGTGCCGGTCTGTGTGTGTGTGTGTGTGTGTGTGTGTGTGTGTGTGTGTGTGTGTGTGTGTGTGTGTGTGTGTGTGTGTGTGTGTGTGTCACTTTTCCACGGCAGGACTGATCGTTTCTGAGCATGGAACGCTAAAAAATGAGACTAAGGGGTCTGCCTATTGGCTAGCCGGACCTGGCTACCACCGAAGTGATGAGCCCATTAAAAAGTCAGTGCAGAAAGTCTGTACTTTTGGCCTCAGTAAGGTTTAGATTGGGACTTCGAATTGGTTCCGCTGTGTCCAACACACAATGATACTCCCACCACCATGCTTCACAGTTGATAGGAGGTTCTTACTTGTATTCAGTTTTCAATAAGGTTTAAGTTGGGACTTAACCATTTGATTGACCATTCAAAAAAATCTCTAAACCATCATACTCCCACCACCAGGTCAACAACACTCATTAGAAGGGCCAATCAGATGAATACATCATTTTTCAATAAGGTTTAGTTCAGGACATTGACTAAACCATTGCAAAAGATTGGAAGAGTCTTCAGCACAGAGGATAACCAATAGTTTGCTCAATGGTTGCAAGGCATCCTCTAAACCATGATACTCCCACCACCATGTTTCACAGTTTGGTAAGAGGATCCTACTTTGAAAAGCAGCAATTGTCTCAAAACTCAGTTACCTTCATCTGGGTCTTAATGTTTTGTCTGGTTTAGTGGTTTTGTTGGCTTTTGTTGGGTTGGGTATGCAGTGAATGTTTGGATGTTTGTTTTTGTGTGTGTGTGTGTATGTGTGTGTGTGTGTGTGTGTGTGTGTGTGTGTGTGTGTGTGTGTGTGTGTGTGTGTGTGTGTGTGTGTGTGTGTGACAGGGTGCCATTCTCAGTCAGTGTATGTGGTGACAGTCTTCCGGTGGGAACAGCAGTGGAGGTCAGGGTGAAGAGGTGTGTGTGTTCTGTGACGGAAGACATCCTTTTCTTCTTTGAGTTCATCTTTGACCTTGCTGTGTGTGTGTGTGTGTGTGTCAGAGAGAGGCACAGTGCCTTGCTCAGCAGACTGTTTAATTATACAGTATAACACACACACACACACACACACACACACACACATAAATGCAGAACTGGTCTTCATGATTCAGCTCATTGTTTGTCTCTTTAGATCTTTTACAGTGTGGCCTTTGTTTGGAATGCCCAGTCCATGTGTGTTTGTGTGTGTGTGTGTGCGCGCACGTCCTGTTTACTCCATATAGTGGTCAATAGGAGTGTTTGTGTGTTGGACGGCCAGGCGGGGACATGGACAGACATAGGAATAGTCATTAATATTACACAGTCACGCTTAGGGGGCTTTGTTCATTCAGTAAATGGTCACACACACACACACACACACGCACACACACTTTCATACTTGCTTGCCTTTGATGACTTTAATCAAGACTTCGAATTTCTAGTCTTTGCTATCGAAACGACGGGAAAAGTACACCTTTTGCACCTCGAAACGCTCAAATGACACATGCTTATTTTCGCTTAATGAATCATGGTTGTGTTTGGCCGTAACGCGTACCTGCGTTGGGGACGGCCTGTGTTGGCAATTCACTGCCAAGATAGCAATGAACGTCTGACTGATGACGCCACAACTTTACGTGAACACACCTCACTTCCAGACCACCACGCCCATCAGTGTAGATACAGTATATCGTCGCTGTCCAATGAAAAACACTTATCTCCAAAACAGCAACTTCACAGGAGAAAGAAAAAAACGTGTAAACTTTCTATAGAAGTCAATGTAAAAATAGTTTATTTCAGGTCATTTTGAAGAGTTTTAATTGGTCCATTCATCACAAAATTTTGGCACACTGTAAGGGACAGTTTGTCTGTTCAAATTATGTAGTAAACTAAAAATCGACAAAAATGGAGAAGTGTTTTTCATTGGACAGCTGCGATATTCGCATGCATGGAAATAGCAGCACACTAACTGTCCTAATAAATTATTTTTAAATAAAATATTTTATATATAGATGTAACATATGTGTATAAACTGCATATATTCTGTAGGAAAATGTGTACAAAAGTTTCATTGAAAATGTACTGAAACTCTACAGCACTGCAGTATCTGTGTGTGTGTGTGTGTGTGTGTGTGTGTGTGTGTGTGTGTGTGTGTGGGGGGGGGGGGGTTTTGAGCAGTCAGCAGTTCACACTGCAGCCACTAGAGGGCGTGGATCAGGCTGAGGGTGACGTCGCGTTGCAGTAAAAGATGACTCCACTGCTACGCTTAATACGTGTGTGTGTGTGTGTGTGTGTGTGTGTGCGTGTGTGTAAACGCATGCAGGTCCTATTTCCGCATGCTTTCTCACACTTGTCTTCCTCTCTAACCCCTTACTTTATTTTTATTTCATTTTCTCCATCACTTACTTACATTTACTGCATCCTCTCTCTCTCTCTCCCTCTCTTTCTCTCACTCTATCTCTGCAGGGTGATTATTATTCTTTGCGCAGTCTCAGTGCTGATAGTCAGATACTGCTGAGCAGCCTTTAAAATCACCTGCAGAGAGAGAGAGAGAGAGTAAGGAAAGAGAGAGAGTAAGGAAAGAGGGAGATTGCGAGAGAGAGAGAGAGTACGGAAAGACTGAGATTTGTGAAAGAGAGTAAAGAACGAGGGAGAGAGAATGAGAAGATGGAGAGAGAGAGAGAGAGCAATAAAAAGAGAGCAATAAAGAGAGAGAAAAGGATGAAAGAGAAAGAGCAAGAGAGAGAGACCTAGACAAAGCACATGCAGTAAAAGTGATGGAAAAAGAGGGAGAGAAAGAGGGAGGAGACAGCGAGCGAGTGAGAGAAGGAGCGGGTACGACTGTGTGTGTGTGTGTGTGTGTGTGTGTGTGTGTGTGTGTGTGTGTGAATGGTAAAAAACTGCAGAGAGGGTGCAGTGGTGCAGTGTAAGTAGGAAACGGTTTAATCTGTGCCTCTCTCTCTTACACACACTTACACACACACACACACTTACATACACACTTACACACCGCGCACACACACACTTACACACACACTTACACACACACACCGCGCACACACACACACACACACACACACACACACACACCGCACACACACACACACACACACACACACACACACACACACACACATATTGACCTTTCTGCTGCTGCAGTATCGGCGTCCTCCTCGACGTTCCGGATGGACGGCATCAATACGCTTTTCCACATAATCCAACATGACACCTTAGGAAGTGTGCGGCTGTGTATACGTGCGCGAGTGTGTGTGCGCGAGAGAGAGGGCACATGTTAGGAGTGTGAGAATAATTTCTAGGAGTGTCACGATTCTCTAAATCCTCGATTCGATTTAATTCTCGATTTTCTTTTTTCTTTTCTTTTTTGCAGCAGAGAGGCCTTTGTCAGTTTTAGATTAGTCTATGGTCAGTCATTGGTTTGATTCATCAAATTTACAATATCTTATTTCAAAAGTTGGGCTTGATATAAGTGATGCAAAGTGATACAAGTGATCTGTAATACACCACATTAGGCACTAATGGTCAAATTTATATAATTTAATTAAGATATATATGTAATGCCATCTAGTGGCTTTTTTTGGTAGCAGCAGTGTGCACTATTAAAACAGCAATGTGCAACATAACAAAATAAATAATAAAAAAAATACAGGAACAGTCATGTACAAAATAATAGAACAATTAGAGCCTTAACAAACTGAACTCTATCCTACTATAACAGTTAAACATGAAAAATAAGACTTTAAGACTTTTTCTTTAATAAAGATATATTATTAACTTTATCTGAGAGAAAGATGCTCCTTAAGGTACCAAAACTATTAACATATTTGAGGCTAGACAAAACAACTGTTATTTTTATATTTTAAAGTTTTTCTTTAAGAAGATGAGAATGTCCACATTCTCTGGAGAAAGGGCTGCTCTTTGAGCAGTCACAATATCTGCGGCTTCGGCTACAGTGTGCTGCGCCATTTGCGTAGCTTAGAGGGAGACATCGTTGATCATCTTTTTGACTCAAGGCCATGACATAATTTTGATTGATTTCGATTAAAAATCGAAATCGTGACACCCCTAATATTTACATATCTGTCTGCTGAGTTTTGCTGCACTGCGAGGTACATTATTATATAGCCATTGTGAAATGGGGTCACTGAATCATTTCTTAAAGAATCTAAAAAAAATTACAACTGTGAATGAACTGAATCAAATGGGTTCAAATTGAGGTGTAACATTTAAGTGATTAAATTGATACGTTTCCAAAAAATCATGTAAAATCAGACGGTGAGACAAATGTTCACAAAGAAAGGGTGCCGAGTGGTCCAGCGGTCTAAAGCGCTGCCATTATGAGCGGGAGGTCGCAGGTTCGAACCCCGGCTCATGCAGCTTTGCCATCAAGCTGCCGGTGCTCAGAGGGAGCACAATTGGCCCTGCTCCCTCCGGGTGGGTAGATGGTACTCTCTCCCCACATCACTCCTAGGGTGATGTCTGCAGCACAGGGCGTCTGTGAGCTGATGTATCGGAACCGAGCGCTGCATTTTCCTCCGAGTGTGCTGTCTGCTCAGCAATACAGCATCAGCAGCAGCTCGAAAACAAGCGGTGGCTGACTTCACATGTATCAGGCATGTGTTAGTCTTCACCCTCCTGGTGTGTTGGGGAACCACTAGTGATAGGGGGAGTCCTAATGAGTGGATTGGGAAATTAGCCGTGTAAATTGGGGAGAAAATGGGAAAAAAAAAAAGAAATTAAATGTTCACAAAGAAGTCATGAGTCTAAAAAGATTCTAATGAATCACATAGAATTTTGGAGATGGTTTGTGTTTTTTGGTGATTTAGTATTGAATCATTTGATAAAGAATCAAATTGAATCATTTGATACAGAACTGGTGAGGGATTCATATTCTGTCCCATACATTGTATTCTGCTATAGCCCTCACCATGTGTGTCTATCCGTAGCATTCTGCCAAACACACACATACACATACACACACACAGGGAGCTGAAAGGAAAGCCTGGCTGCTGCTGCTGCTGGACCGAGTGAGCTGCTGTTCAGCACTGATAGAAACACAGCCTGAACAGTAAACAATACACCAGCTATAATACACCCCACACAATGCGGAGAGAGACAGTGAGAGACTGTGTGTGTGTGTGTGTGTGTGTGTGTGTGTGTGTGTGTGTGTGATGATGATGCCTGTTAGACATGCAGATCAGCAGTTTAAACTGTGCAAATCTGCACTACATAAAAACCCAACACCCTGTAGAATACAATAGAACAAAAATATCTGAATACAATAAAGCATCAAAATACACTAGATCAAAATAGATTACAGCTAAAATCAGAATTCTATATCAAAATAGAACAGATTAAGAAATTAGACTGCAGCAGATCACAGCAGAATAGACCAGATTAGAATAGAACATAATAAAACAAATCAGAGAAGTCAGTAAAATAGAATAGGATAAAATAGAAGAGAATAGAGTAGATCAGGATAAAATAGAATATAATCAATCAGATAACGTGAATTAATAATAGAGTAGACCAAAAATAATTGAATAAATATGATAAAAATAAAATAAGTAAAATTAAATCTGAGATATCGGTAAACCAAGGAATTTTGATGTTGAATCTTGATAAAAAATATAGCAATTCTATATAAAAACTGATTAAAGACTGATTAAAATATTTTGTAAAGAACGTGTTTAAACTAAATGAAATAAACTAAACAGTTTGGTGAAAGTTAAGATAAACTGAACGAATGGATGGAAAACTAGAATTAATGATGTTTCTGATTTCATTAGACATTTTGTAATGAATGATCTTGAGTTTTGGTAAAATTTTAAATATTGTTATTCTTTAAGTCATTTTTTTTGTCATTTTTAACTAATTTTGTAAAAAAAATATCAGATTTTTATTAGTTTAGATTTTAAATTTTAGATGTTTTGATTCTTTGAATCCTTATGTAATGAATCATATTAAAGTTAGAAAACATTCAAGATTTAATGATTTGCTGGGTCGAGCAGAGACCATAGAGTGTGTGTGTGTGTGTGTGTGTGTGTGTGTGTGTGTGTTTGTGTGTGTGTTTGTGTGTGTGTGTGTGTGTGTGTGTGTGTGTGTGTGTGTGTGTGTGTGTGTATGTGCGTGCTGCTGATGCTGATCTGATCTGAGGCTTGAGGAGGTTCTGATTCTCATTTACATAATTTATTGGTCATGTGCGCATTCCATTTCAACACAGTAAAGAAGCCCGGACTGATTAATCAGCCCTCGTTAATTTCCTTTGATCTGTCAGGTGAGCAGTGTTTTCCTTTCATTAGCTCAATCACACACACACACACACACACACACACACACACATTCTCTCTCTCTCACACACTCTTACTCTCACACAAAGGCAGGAAGGCTTTCAAGCACACCTGCTATCCTGACAGCTGCAACCACACACACACACACACATACAGCAGATTAAAGGGGAGGTTTTCTGTCTTTGCCATCAGATTAAAGGGACGTTTTTTATGTTTGCTGTCAAAATCCATTAATATTCGATCAGCTCTGCACTGAGTGGACAAAGAACAAGATCAAACACACACACTCAGGCACAGTGCAGGACCTTAGACTATAGCTAAACTTTCACACACTTGAACAGATGGAACTCAGAAGGCCAGTGTTAGAGGTGATGCCCTGTGGTGCAGTGTGTCCAGCAGGGGGCAGTTCAGGGGTCTTTACGGGGTTAAACTCAAGATGTTACCAGAGCAGGATTGCCCCATATGATCATTACGCACGCTGTGTTGGGCCCTTCTTCGAAAGTTCATTACTTCCACCTTAAATGCTGCCGCTATATACGCACAGTCACAATAGTTCCACCTTAAATGCTGCCGTTTTGTTCACACAATCCCAGTAGTTCTTTTACCAAACATGGATATACTTTAGAGTAGTCTGAATGCATCCCCTCCAGGAGGGGAAAAAAACACTGCCCGCCACACTAAAACCTGATTGGATGACTCACAGACTCTTAGCAGAGAACAGGCCAATCAGAACCCTCCCTGTCTTGCAAGCACTTCACCAATATGCACACGAGGGGAGCAGCACCTTTCTCTCCCTCTCCCAGTCTGTTTCGCCTGCGTGCACATTTTTGTTCACTCTTGGGCCACTCATTCTAGATTCCGGGAAATGTTATCGGACTTCCGGGAGACTTGGGAAGTCTGCTACTTTTATCTTTAAAGCTGTGAAGAATTCATGCAGTCACAATAGTTCCACCTTAATTGAAACCACTATATTCACGAAATTCCAGTAGTTCCACCTTAAATTCTGCACTGCACGCATGCAATCACACTAGTTAAACCTTAAATGTGTCACTAGATTACTTGATCCCAGTAGTTTCATTTTAAATGATGCACTGTATTCCCGCAATCACAACAATTCCACCTTAAATGCCGCCACTATGTTCATGCAATCACACTAGTTCCACCTTAAATGCTATTGCTATATTCACACAATGACGATAGTTTAATCTTAAATGCTACAGTTACAGTATATTCACGCAGTCACACTAGTTCCACCTTAAATGCTACAGTTACAGTATATTCGGCCGATCGCACTAGTTCTACCTTAAATGATGCCGCTTTATATGCACAATCACAATAGTTCCGTCTTACATGCTATTGCTATATTCACGCCATGACGATAGTTTAATCTTAAATGCTACAGTTACAGTATATTCACGCTATATATATTATATGAGTGATTAATGAGTGAATAATTGAGGGACGCTGTGGACGCAGGGTGGAGTGGATGGGTCATTTGGAGAAGGATAGAGAGAAAGAGAGAGACAGAGAGATTGCAATACTATTCCTAAGAAAGATAAAAGTTATCGGGAACAATACATGATTAAACATTGCTGTTATATTCTAAAAACTACGGACAACATTTCTCCCAAATTCCAAATAAAAATTTCGTCATTTAGAGCATTTACTGTATTTGCAAAAAATAAAAATTGGCTGATAAAACAAAAAAGATGCAGGGCTTTCAGACTTCAAATAACGCAAAGAAAACAAGTTCATATTCATAAAGTTTTAAGAGTTCAGAAATCAATATTTGGTGGAATAACCCGGGTTGGTTTTTAATCACAGTTTTCATGGCATCATGTTCTCCTCCACCAGTCTTACACATTGCTTCTGAATAACTTTATGCCTGCACTCCTGGTGCAAAAACTCAAGCAGTGCAGCTTGATTTGATGGCTTGTGATCATCCATCTTCCTCTTGATTATATTCAGTTAGGAAAAAAATCACATTAACACCAGTTTATTTTATGTTTTCATTCCACCTTAAACAGTAAAGCAGTTGCAGGTGTCTGGACTAAACCGCTGCGCCATTTAATCTGGCTTATTTTCTGCTGTTCCACCTTAAATAGTGAAGATGCAAAATTTACCAGATGCATCAGCATAGAGTTGTAGAGGTTCCTAATGGTCTCCTGTGACGATCCATCTTATGCAGCATGAATATGATATGTATGGTATGATGTGTTCAATAGCATCTTGTACATTTTTTTTTAAACATTTTTAAGGTGGTTTGCAGGATCTCATTAACATGGGTTCTGTCGTTCTCTTAGTCCTCTCTCTGACAGACTCTCTAACTGACCTTTCTCACACTCTCCACCTGACTAAACCAATTCCCCTAATCTCCAATCAAATTACCCCCAAATTACCCTCAAATTACCCCCATATCACCTCCCCACCCACTGCAGAACCTCCGCACCATCTGTTTACAGGCTGATCAGCTCCCTCACTCACTCACTAACTAACAAAGGCTTTATAACACAATACCACAACAGTGTGACGAAAACACTGCATAAACAACTACTTTTACTACTTCATTACTCATAACTAATTCGCTCATTATGATTAAATACATAAATATATATACTTAAGTTTTTATTTTAAAAATAACAACTCTTAACCTGATATTGGTGGCTGATTATGTGTGCAATAATGCATATTTTTGGAGGCGCCTATATGGTGTTTCTGCTCTGTGCCTCTATGTTATCCAGCGCCCCCCAGTGGTGTATAATGGCATTGCATTTGTAAGTTTGTGTTTGGTTTGTAAGCGCTGCGTCGCTGCTAGGGTACCGGTATGTGGCGGTGTAAGTAATACAGGGAGAGCTTCGGTTATGGTGCATTACCGGCTGATAATGTCACTCATAAAACGCCGCTCAGCCAATCACATTGCATGGTCAAAAACTAACTGTGGTAAAATTATTAGTAGTATAAGCATTGTTAAGTGCTATTGTGCCTACTTATAGGAGAAGTTTGGTGTGAAGTGGACTTGGGTTGTAACAAAACATGCTAACATGTATGAACTTTTGTCTAATAGCCCCCCTTTAATAATCCAAAAAAGACTTACAATGCTAGTGATGGGGGCATGTATGTTGACCAAATGAAGAAATCACTATTCTAACACTGATCCTTTTTTAATTGATGTTTAATCACCCATTAATTAAGATTAATCACGATTATATACAGAACTATTTAGACATTTTCCACAGGTTAATAACTGCATATATGTGTGTGTGTGTGTGTTTGTTTTACAGCCCTTGCGGAGGGTGACATTCTCCGTAGCGACGCAGCCTCAGGACCCTGGATGCTACGACAGTGGGGTGGAGGACTCCGAGACCCCCAGCAGTAAGAGCTCGTCTGGGCCCAGGATCGGAGTCCTGCCGCTGCCGGAGGACGGGTACGAGAGAACGACACCAGAGGGCAGCGTGGGCGAGGAGGAACACGTGGAGAACGGTGGGTACACCACACAACATTCCAGACGTCTCGGCTTAGAGTTGTAGAGGTTCCTAATGGAGTTCTGTGATAATCCATCCTATGCAGCTTCGATGTTCTTACACAGTTCCTGCAGATTTTGCAGTAGCATCCCATAATACATTTAAACCAGGAAGACATGTGACATGACATATTTCCACCTTAAATTTTGCCACTATATTCACACATTTAGACTAGTTCCACCTTAAATGCTGCCCCTATATTTACAAACTCAAATTAACACCAGTTTTTTTTTTTTTTTTTTAAACTTTGGTTCCACCTTAAATAGTGTAGCAGTTGCAGGTGTCTGGACTAAACCAACGCAACATTTGAGGTGGCTTCTTATTCTTCTGTTCCACCTTAAGTGGAGACACTGTTAAAGCAGAAATATACCCTTCACTTCCCAGCAGCTTTACTCATTCATCCTACAGCAGTTTAGCTCCACCCTATTCAGCCTACAGCAGTTTAGCCCCACCCATTTATTCAACCTACAGTAGGTTAGCTCCACCCATTTATTCAGCCTACAGCAGTTTATAGCCCCACCCTTTTCAGCCTACAGCAGTTTATAGCCCCACCCTTTTCAGCCTACAGCAGTTTAGCTCCACCCTATTCAGCCTACAGCAGTTTATAGCCCCACCCTATACAGCCTACAGCAGTTTAGTTCCACTCTATTCAGCCTACAGCAGTTTATAGCCCCACCCTTTACAGCCTACAGCAGTTTAGCTCCACCCTATACAGCCTACAGCAGTTTAGCTCCACCCTATTCAGCCTACAGCAGTTTATAGCCCCACCCTATACAGCCTACAGCAGTTTAGCCCCACCCTATACAGCCTACATCAGTTTAGCTCCACCCTTTACAGCCTACAGCAGTTAAGCTCCACCCATTTATTCAGCCTACAGCAGTTTAGCTCCACCCTATACAGCCTACAGCAGTTAAGCTCCACCCATTTATTCAGCCCACAGCAGTTCAACCTCACTCTTTAAGCCTGCAGCAGTTTAGCTAAATCCATTTATTCATCCTACAGCAGTTTAGCTCCACCCATTTATTCATCCTACAGCAGTTTAGCTCCATCCTATTCAGCCTACAACAGTTCAGTTGTAAATACGGTGCAGCTGTGCTCTGCTGTGGGTCTCCATGTTGGGTCTGGGTCTGGACACTTCTGGTAAACAGTAGAAGAGTTTATGCTCAGATTTAGAAAAGCCAATCAAGGTCTTGTAAAACCGTTCAAATCTGATTGGTTCCACCATGTCGACAAACAAAACAGCAAACAGGATTAGTGTCCAATCAGCAGTGAATAAACAGAGCACAATAACGAGCTGATTCTGCTCAGAATGCACACTGAAGGCTTTGGCTGAGTCCCAAACGCCCTTCTGTTTTCGTTTTTTTTTTCTTGTCCACTACATAGGGGGAATGACCACGACAGAGTTGGGAGAGTTGGTTCCGTCCTAAATATCTCTGTGTTTACAGTGTCTAGACCACTTCATTGGGGTTTATTGGGATATAGGCTTTGTCTGCAATTTAAATATAAGTATTTGTCTATACTGGGTTGAGTTTTGGTTTTGGTTCAGTCCCAGTATACACTATATATATATATATATATATATGTATAACTTCACACACATAACTTCAACTTCAAGACCACATGAAGTTTGGAGCATTGCCATTGAGCAGCATCACAGCGCTAACGCTCGGAGGAAAGCGCAGTGGCTTGGTTCCGATACATCAGCTCACAGATGCCCTGTGCTGCAGACATCACCCTAGGAGCGATGTGGGGAGAGAGCGTACCCACCAGGAGGGAGCAGGGCCAATTGTGCTCCCTCTGAGCGCCGGCTGCTTGATGGCAAAGCTGCATGAGCGGGGGTTCGAACCTGCAAACCTGTGAGCCTTCTTGGCTGAATCCTAAAAATAGGGTACAATATAAGAACAAAAATCTAAAGCTGGCTCCAGCAGTCTAAAGCGCTGCCACTATGAGCGGGAGGTTGTAGGTTCGAACCCCAGCTCATGCAGCTTTGCCATCAAGCTGCCGGCGCTCAGAGGGAGCACAATTGGCCCTGCTCCCTCTGGGTGGGTACAGTAGATTGCGCTCTCTCCCCACATCACTCCTAGGGTCATTGATGTCTGCAGCACAGGGCGTCTGTGAGCTGATGTATCAGAACCGAGCCGCTGCTCGAAACGAAGCGGTGGCTGACTTCACATGTATCGAAGGAAGCATGTGTTAGTCTTCTTCACCCTCCTGGTGTGTTGGGGCATCAATAGTGACAGGGGAAGTCTTAAAAAGTGGGTTGGGTAATTGGCCGTGTAAATTGTGAGAAAATGTTTTTTTTAGAATTAGAAATAAGAACATATAAGTGCTTGTTTAGCCCTTTAAAAAAATAGCCTCTGTTAGCTACAGTACGTAGGGTAGTTCACCTCATATGATGTTAGGTCGCATTATAAGCCTTGTTTGGAGCCTCTTGGCCTGTGACTCACTGCAATCCATAAACACGGCTCTGCAGTGAGAAGCTGGAGGGACTCGGTACTTCAGTACTGAACATGGGTATAGATAACAGTGAGTCACGCAGTGTCAGAATAAACCACATAAACAACAGGTCTGTTAGCGATGATGACTGACCACTTCACACTGTGTGTGTGTGCGCGCGATGATGATGATGCAGACTGCAAGTTAGCATCGCGCTAACGGCAGAGTGTGTGGGGTGTAAAAGTGGTGTTCGAGGCGGAGTGTGTGTGTGTGTGATCTATGCAGCAGTGAAAGTGTTCTGCGGGTCAGATTCCCGTCGGGAGGCCCGGGCGGATCGTTTAGGTGTCTCCGGTATAAAAGTGCACTTATTTATAGCTTCACTCGCTGCTCCACGTCATGCAGCCTGAGCGGCGGTCCCGCGGGGGGACCTCCGAACGCGACCTGCCCCTGGAGCGCTGCCAAAAACGGCACACGTTTTACGACTGTTATTCCACGTAAAAACAACAAAACAGACGAGAAAATGAGGAGGAAGAGGAGGAAAAGAAGGAGCAGGAGGAGGAGGAGGAGGTCGTATTTCTGAAGTTACATCACGGCGCCGACTTCACCTTCGCGTCTCAGAAGCCCTGTTTCTTTGTGTGTTTATGTATTTATGTACTTATTTATTTATTTGTTTGTTTGTTTATTTGTTTGTTTGTTTCTTTCTTGCTTTTACCCTGCAGGAAAGATAGCATGCATTCTATGAATTCGAATAAGTTGCTTTAACCTGGTGTGGTTCTGGTGAACCTATAAACTGTATCGTTGAAACCATAATATACTAGTGCATTTAAAAAATATATAAATATACAATTGATGGGTTATTTCACTTCTCATGTATACATTTAGTATATTATATAAGACCAATTTATATTTTTGGCAGTGTGGGCAGGGTGCCAAGTCCTGCTGGAAAATGAAATCCACACCTCCATAAAAGTGCTGTAACACTGCACTGACTCTGGACTTGATAATAAAACACAGTGGATCAACACCAGCAGATGACTTGTCTCTCCAAACCATCACTGATTGTGGAAACTTCACACTAGACCCAGAAAAGTGAATGATGATCAGTGATGGTTTGAGATGCGGGTTTCATTTTCCAGCAGGACTTGGCACTCTGCCCGCACTGCCAAAAGGTTTGTTCCAATCGGTCTAATATATATAACTAAATTTCTGAGACACTGGTTTGGGGTTTTTTGATTGGCTGTAAGCCATAATCATCATCGACAATGAAAGAAATAAACGCTTAAAATAGATCACTCTGAGTTTAATACATCTATATATAATATATTTCACATTTTTCACATTTTGACTTGGGAAATATGATTTAATGTTTTATATGATTTCTAAACCATTAACAGCTAAGTGTCTAGTTACACTTAACTTAATTACTTAAGTTCAAGTTAATTCATTTCATAGAACTGTCAAAAAAAGACAGAAAAAAATCATCTTGTCCAAATTAGTTTAGTGATAATTGAAATAAGTAAGCTTTTCACACAAGCATAGCTATAACATGCAGTTTATTAAGTTTGTTCAACTCATTCCAAACTTTTATTAAACTAAAGGATTATATTTTAAAGTTTTAGGGGGCTAGTCTAGTCTATAAATCCTAGTTTTGGACTAAAAAGCTTTTCTATTGAAAGGGGTTTAATCTCTGTAGGGTAAACTGGTCCTTGAAGTTTTATGGGAGCAGATGTATTAAAACTGCTCTGCATCAAATTCTCCACTAGAGGGAGACAAAGTTGTTCTAAGCTCTACAGTAATACAGAGTATCTATCTATCTATCTATCTATCCTGCTCTCTCTCTCCTGCGTTCTCTCTCTCTCTTTCTCTCTCAGCCTACAGCAGTTCAGCTCCATCTACATGTGAAAAAATCATCAAACAAAACAGAGTTTTCACAACTGAGTTCATCCCAAATTAACTCTTGAGCGCTTTGCTTGTGGTGAGAATGTGATCCGGTCTCGATCTGACCCAGCTATCAAATATTATACTCCTTTTAAATTGAGCTAAACTGCTGAAAAGGCGAAGTTTAATCTGATATCTGATTAGCCAGATAACTCTAATTACCGCAACTCTGCTGCTCCATGCTGTTTACACTGAGCGCGGTATGTGCAGCGTTCACTGCTCGCAGCCGCATGACTCTACAGTTTACTACATGTACAGCTGCACTGAAAAAAAAAGCAGCTTCACACTGCACAGATTATATATGCGCTGAAACACAGAATCTTCTCACTATATTAACTTTCTTGCTTCTGTACCAGGCAGCTCTGACCAATCAGAAGAGACGATGTGCTTGTGTGGTTTATTGTTGCGCATTTTGGTGCGTTTAGGTTTGTGCCTGTGTGAAAACAAACCAAGCAAAGGGAGAAACGATCCAAGTAAAAGTAAACGAACTCATCAGCTGAAGATCCGGACTAGAGAAACCAACTACAGGTGTGAAAACAACCTTATAAACCAGAAATATAAACATAAATCTTTCTCTCTCTCTCTTTCTCTCTCAGACCCACGGCACCTACCCGACGTCGCCCTGACCGGCAAGTGCACCCGCGACTGCGGCGAGTTCGGCCACTCCGACGCCTGCTGGATGCCCGTGCGCTCGTCGCCCCGAAAACACGCCGGAAGCGACCCCTCGGCAGGCGACGATAACAACAACCACGAGGACGACAGCGAGCCCGAGGAGATCGAGGAGGAGGAGGAAGGCGCGGAGGAGGACGACGGCTCGGACCAGGGCAGCGGCGGCGGCGGGGCCGAGGACGCCCGCGGCTCGCTCAGCAACGTGGACCCGCAGGGGACGCTGCGCAACCGCAACATGGGCGACCACAACCGCAACCTGCTGAACCGCAAGATGACCTCGGCCTCCTACGACACCTTCAGCAGCGCCGGCTTCGGCAGCGGCCACCACCACCACCACCACCACCACCATCACCGCGGCAACGAGCAGGACGACCTCCACCAGCGGTCGGAGGTCATCCCGCTCACTCGCACGGGAGGCGGAGACTACAAGACCGCGTCGTGCCTCACGCTGGCGCGCAGGGAGGTGTACCTGTGACGCCCGAGCCCATGCCCCCAATTCCTCAGGTGACCAGCCGCTCACCTGGGCCTAACGAACTTCAGCTGAATTTCAGGACCACCTAAAGCAGTGGTCACCAACCCTGGATCTGGCAGGGTCTGGCCCGTCTCACCTGCCGCCTTGTTCAGCTAAAATTAAACAATTGCACCATTTTCCACGGTGATCTCTAACTATCGATTGATAATCGAGTAATAATTCAGGGAGGTGCAGGACTGCCTGCACTGTAAACTATATCTCAGCAAGTGAAAGCAAGGTATTAAAAGGGTTCTGTATCGAACTAAAGCCACTCAAAAAATAATCCTGTAAAAAGCACTAATATTGCTATTGCTACAAGTCAAACAACCCCAGTTTAATCCAGAACCTGTAAGTGTAGAGTATATACAGTACCAGTCAAAAGTTTAAATAGTGAGTTTTCATTATTTTAAATTAAATAGGCACCTCTTGCTTAGAAAGAGACAGCATTGAACATCTTCCCTGGATTTTCTCAGTCAGCATTATGATATAGATTCACTTGGAATGATCAGCGAATTACACTGAATAGCCTTGTTTGAGTAATGAGCAAATTAATTAATAATAATTAAGAACTACATGACTACATAAAGACAAATGAAAAAAATTAGAAATGAGGGTCAGACAATACAAAAATTTCAAGAACTTTGAAAGTATCCTCAGGTAAAGTCGCAAAGACCATTTAAAAAAATAAATAAATAAAATGATATGATGGAACTGGCACTCATCAGGACCGCACCAGAAAAGGAAGAGCCAGGCAGAGATACCTCTTATTGCACAGGAGTCCACAAAACTGCTTCACTTTTAAGTTACTACATGATCCCTTATGTGTTCCATCATAGTCTGGTAGACTTCAGTATTCATTTACAGTGTTGGAAAAAAATGAAAAGAAAAAATAAAATAAAATAAATAATAATTTTGAATGAGGTGTCAAAAGTGTGTCCAAACTTTTGACTGGTACTGTATATTCTGTACACTATTCTGCAAATTACATTAGAGTTTTATGATGAATGGACCAATAGAAACACTGCAAAAGTTGAATTTGAAATAAAATCCTTTTACACTAACTTCCATTTAAAAAGTAGTAAAGAGGGGCATATTTATTCATTTACCTCTAACCTCTATTTATTTTATGTATATAAATATATAATCCTCTATATCCACTATTTATATAATTTATATATGTAGCAAGTTTTTTTTTTCTTAAACCATTCACCAATAACTTTTTGAAAAGGGTTAAATTTGCAAGTATTTACAAGTAAAAATGAATGAAATCAATTGAATGAATTTTTAAAACATTAAAATATTAGATATGTCACAAGAATTAAATTTTTATGGGGTTGGTATTACAAATACAATACATCCAATAGTATAGTAGTGATATAACAATGTGGGTTCATATAAACAGGCCCTCAGGATCCTCAAAGGGGTTAAGATGCTTTCACTTGCCAAGATCATCTCTTTGCACCACGGCGCCAAAAAAATTTCAGACTCTTTCAGCCGAGCGCCAACAAGCAGCACTTCTGAAGACCCCGCCGGATCAGGTGGGCCGGATTAGAGTCAGAGCCAGAGTCGGTGACCACTGGAGACAAGCACACACCTGTTCAGAACAGCTGTGCCAAAATCAGAACCCCTCATCCTTTCATTTCTCCGGACGCTAAACGAGGGTAAAAGTGGGATTCAGGAAGGAATCGTGGAGGAGAATCGTGGAGGAGCCTTCATCTCTTAAATACGTGCATGTTTGACCTCCTGCAGACAGGTGGCGCTGTGGGAGAGGAGAAGAAGGAGAAGATCTTCACGTTGTAAAGTTTTTTGGGTTTTTTTGTTTGTTTTATTTTGATTTTTTTTATGACAGGACCGAATCCAGCCAATCAGACGGCTGTAAAAATGTGACACGAGCAAAGGTGCAACCAATCGTTTTGAAGGTTTGAAGTTAAAAAAAAGAAAAAAAACTTTGCGAACTGTTTAGCGGCTAACCAATCATCACTTAACGTATTCGAATATAAACGTTCAAAGTTGAAGTTTCTTAGAGGAACGGATCAGTAGTGACAAAAGAAGAAAAAAAAAAAAAACGCGAGAAACGTTTTATTTTTTCGTCCATTTTTTCTCTCCTTTTCTTTCTCTCGCGGAAATCTGTTGTAGCTAACAGGCTAACTGACTCCGAAGCGGTTCTGCACTAACGGAGGTCCCACAAGAGGGCGCTAAAAATCATTGACTGTTACAGTTTTACTACGAAGGGAAACCTCAGAGACTGTTGGGCTACAGTGTGAGGCGCTTTCGCAGTTTCTTCATCAGCCACGTTTTTTCTTCTCGCGCGCTTCGAGTGAAAGCACACACTCGTGCACAAACAGCACTCTCTCAGACTTTCGCATCTTCTGCTGCATATTAGCCTTTGTAAAAGAAATTAGCCGTAGCATCTTTGCCTGCTTAATAACTTCAGCTAGCGCGCGAGAGCGCTGGAGCATAATCGAGTAACTAATCATCTGTTTAAGTGCATCATACTTCAGAGCAATGACTGTAGCAAACATGGACGGTGCGGTTCCAATTTCCTTACGTTTTATAGAAATAAAGCCAAAAAAGTGTCCGCCATATTGTATACATTTCCAAGCAGAGTTTACACAGTATGGTACACACAGTAGAGAATTACTAGTATATTTGGTAGACCCACCCCTTCTACCTGACCAAGTGTGTCTCAGACTGCATTCATTGAGCTTATTTTCTGAACTTACTTTTTACTTTTAAACTGACTTTTCTTACTACATTGGAAACTCCTTCTAATACAACTAAAAATCCACCCAGAACAATCGAAACCCTTCTTAGTACAAAGGAAACTCCTCCCAATACAATCAAAGCCCTCCCTAAAACATCGGAAACTCCTCCCAATACAAATTAACCCCCACCCCCTGTACAATCAAAACCCTTCTTGGAACAAAGGAAACTCTGCCAAATACAGCTAAAACCCCACCCAATACAATCGAAATCCTGCTTAGTACAAAGAAAACTCCTCCCACTGCAACTAAAACCCCACCCAGTACAAACAAAACCCTTCCTAGAACAAATTAAACTCCTCCCAATACAACTAAAACCCTACCTAGAACAAGTAAAACTCCTCCCAATAAAGCTAAAACCCCACGCAGTACAATCAAAACCCTTTCTTCTACATCAGAAACTCCTCCCACTGCAAATAAAACCCCACCCAGTACAAACAAAACCCATGCTAGTACAAATTAAACGCCTCCCAATACAACTAAAACCCCACCCAATACCATCGAAACCCTATCTAGTACATTGGAAACTCAATTCCAAAGTGTTACCCCACCTTGGAATCATGTCAGTATTAGCACAGAGAAAAGTTTAAAGAACTGTTTAACTGTTGGAAGTTTAGAAAAGAAAAATGAGATGGATGTGGGGGATTCTTGGATCTACACGTCATACTGCAACCAGCCAGCAGAGGCGCTGGTCCTGCTGCAGTGGCTTCGTGTCCGAGAGGTGCTGCGCTGTCCGTGTTTCCTACAGTCGTTGCTTCAGGGCATTAAACCACGTCCGAGCTACTTCTATACTCTCCAGTAAGCGAGTAATGTATCGTGGTTTTTATGTAGAGACCGTAGGTAAACCAAATTTCTGTAAAGACGACACTGCATGACTTAAGCTAATGCTAACGTTTTTGATAAAAATAGAAAACTTCTCTCTTTTTTTTCCTGGGGATGGAATCTCGTAAAAAAAAAGTGTGTGTGTGGAACGTGAGAGTGTGTGTGTGTGTGTGAGTGTGTGTGTGTGGAACAGAGTCCCAAATGAAGCTGGAACTTTTCCAAAAAGGAGAGAAATCCACTGAAGCGATGCAGGTTTAATACGATTAGCCGATCTCATGAGCCTTTCTGTACCAGTCCTGCTGTAAACCTGTACTGTGTGTGTGTGTGTGTGTGTGTGTGCGCGTGTGCGCATGTGTGTTTGTGTGGAAGGTCGAGCTGTGTTAAAGTCCTCTGTGGATCCTGGTGTCAGACGAGGCCGAACGCTTCAGTGTTGTTGAGGCTCACTGGTGTTGCTATCCTGTTGCATTGTGGGAAATGTAGTTTCAGCACCTTCACAAGAAAAAAAAATGCTCAAACTCGCATCTCATTGACACTCAGGTAACCTGAGATGCAGCAATGTTCATGTCTCTCAGTCTCTCTCTCAGTCTCTCTCTCTCTTTCTCTCGTTCTTATCTTTTGTCTCATTCTGTCTCACTCTTTCTTTCTTTCTTTATCTAATTCTCGCTCTTGTTCTCCCTTTTTCTCTTTGTTTGACTTCCTAATTGTCTCTTTCTACCCTTCTCTTCATCCTTTTCTGTCCCTCCTTCCTTTTGTCTCATGTTCGCTCTTTTTATCTCCTTCATCTCCTTTACTATCTTCTTTTTCACTCATTCACTCTTATTCCTTTTCTCTCTCTCCTTTTGTCTCATTCTCACTGTCTCACTTCATCTCCTTTGATTAATTGCATTTCTTGCACACTTTCATTCTCTTGCTTATTGTTTATCTCATTCTCTCTCTTTTTTCTCTTTATTTGACTTCCTAGTTGTCACACTCCTCTCATTCCTTTTCTCTCGTTCTGTCTCTCCTTTTGTCTCATTTTCTCTTAATTTATCTTCTTTCTCTCACTCATTTTTGCTTTTTCCTGTATCTCTTTCCTTTATCTAATTTTTTATCTAATCTCCTTTACTGTATGACTCTTACTCTCTTTCATTCCTGATTTGATTCCTGTCTCTCTGTCTCTTTGTCTCTCTCTCTTGTCTCATAGTTTGAGGTGTCTCTCTCTTTCCTATTGTGTTCTCAATCAGGATCATCTCCCCCTTCGTCTTGTGGACGTTTAAACTGTGTGTTATATAAGTGTGTGTGTGTATGTATGTGTGTTTGTGTGTGTGTGTGTGTGTGTGTGTGTCGCTGGTCCTCTGTGGTGTAAATCATCTCTCCTGTCTGAACACGGAGCTGCCTTTGGTCCTTTTCGGACCGGTGGACTCCAGTCCATCTATGCCAAAATCTCACCAGGTTCTCCAGCTGGCAAACACAAACTGACCTCGAGCTCCGGGTACCCGCCGTGCCCGGACGCGAGGCGGAACGAGGGACAGGACTTCCAGGGTTTCTAAATCCAGGAGCCGGTGGAACGTTCGAGGGAGCCGGTCCTTCTGGAACCTAAAGGAACACTGCGGCGGCGGCAACGGTTCCGTCGCCAGAGGCTAAATCTTAGGCTAAATCTGCTGTTCTAGAGCAGTGTGTAATTATTCCTGTACAGTTTGCGGGTGGGGTTTGGGGGAGGGGTGGGGCGGGCAGGGTTTGTTTGGGGGAGGCTGGGGTGGGCGGGGCTGAACGCAGACCCTGTACATTGAACTGCGTCTTTTCCTTTTTTCTACTGCACGTTTACCTACAATCCTTTTACTCACTCACTGCTGGCCAATGGCAATGGGGTGCCATAACATAGTGACTGAACCATAACCCTCATCCCACAGCTTTTTTTAATCTATCTAGAGCAACAAACACTGGATCCACCTACCCGCTCCCCATCCTCCATGCTACTACTACTACCACTACCTTGTAGAGAGACGATGATGAACTGTAACCCCGATCGGCATGCTAATGGTGTTTAATCCTGCACTTAACGAGGAAACCGAACCGGCATTGGTGACTTCTTCTTAATTCTTCTTTTGGTTTCTGTTTGGCGCGAGCGGCGGACGGCCTTCCCTGCTCGCTCCGATCCGATTAATTGACTCAATCGATTAGCGTTTAACAGCAGCGAAGGCTTGGGAACGGTTTGAAAGGGTTTGGTATGTTACCTGTAAAAGTTTGACTTTGACATTAAAACTGCTTCAAACCTCCTCGAGCGGCTCTTCATTGGCGGTCCATCTCATTTTCTGTTGATACAGAACTGATACAGGAAAACTCCACCCATTTTCACACAGTTCTCTGCATAACTACATGTGATAAGACGTGATAAACAAAGACAGTCACCCAATTACAGTTTATCTTTTCAAGCATGTTAAATATCAGAATGTATCAGATGATATCATTGTATTTAGCAAAGAACTCTTGGAGAATCATTTCAAGAGTGACGTAGCTCTAAGAAGGTTTGGGTCTAAAGAAAATACTTACATTTTTTAGATCATCAAACAAATTGCTCCCTATGAATGAATTAATTAATTAACTGTAATTAACCACATTTATTGGAAAGCTGAGTTCAACTTCACTGCACCAAACCCAGGCCTGATTACTGCCAGAACTGTAGAACCAGGAAATCACTTAATCACTTTTACAAATAAATAAAGCTGAATAAAGCTGTCTTAAAAAAAAAAAACACCGCACACTAGAACATTGATAATATCAAGATTATATTTTTCCCACAATATCGGCCAGCCCTGGTCCAGATTTTTTACAAACAATTATGTTCCACATCAAATTTCGTTACATTTATTCAAGATTAAAGTATTTCTTCCGGCACGCTTGTCTCCGGAGTCGTTCTGGTAGATCTGGTAGAGCTGCTTTCCTCCACTAACGTTCCTCCTCAGGGTATTGGAGACGTTCTGCTTGGAATTCACTACTGCACAGTTCGCTAATAAACTCCAGCTTACACATGTACTTCATTTTATTTTTTCCAGTGCTTTAAAGCAGAATTTAGCCCTCAGATGGTTTCACAGAGTCGAATCCGATAGAATCAGATGAAGCCGCTCGCAGCTCCAGACCTGGAGGGCTGGATTTGGACACTTTTGCTAAACAATATAGACACTTTGTACCCAGATTTAGCAAATCCACCCAAAATCTTCCAAAAGCCTTGAAATCGAATTGGTTACAGCTCGTCAGGAGACAATACTGCAAACAGGATTAGAGCTTCATCAGAAGCAGGAAAACAAAGAGCACAATGAGGAGCTGTTTGGGAACACCAGCAGAATCGCTGCCCTAATGGCTAATAAGAGGTGGGATTTACACGTATTTACAAATCAGGGAAGACCTGCTCTGGGTTCGGAATATATCTACAGCTACATACTTATCAGCTCAGGAGACGCAGGAGATTGAACTGATCTTCTGGAAAAGCTTTTCCAACCTCTCAACAGTAGCTATAAAAAAAAAAAACCGTGCAGATGGATCAAGCGCAGGTTTGAATCCCAGATCATGTTGCTTGCCATCAGCAGCCAGAGTCCGAGAGAGCACAATTGGCTTTGGTGGTGTAGGTGGTGGCCTCTATTTCGGCCATTTCAGTGAAAAGATTGGAAAACTAAGCTTACTGTAAACAAACTGAAGCGATTTACTCACCCAAATAAACGTTTCTCAGAAGAGAAATCTGTGTGTGTAGATTAACATCCAGCACTCGTTTGATTTTGAAAGAATTTCGATTTTTTTAAGAATGAAATCGTTGGTTACTTTGGCTGCCCAAAGAGCTGCGGAAATACAAGGGTCCCTGCCATAAAAACCCTACATTCACTGCAAAATACGTAAAACTAAGCTTTTACTTTAATAAGAACAATAATAATAATGTTGGTAATAATGCATATTTTTGAATAGCTGGACTCCATGGCAGCAGCATACTGTCTGCGTGATGTTGTTTACACCTGGCAACCCTGAGTGTGGAAATGGGACTAGGGGAATGATCAGCGGTTTGCAGATTCAGGGACTGATATACTGCAAAAGTTCTAATAAGAAAATACTGTCTGAAGCTCTGCTGACACCAACTCTCGGTGCTTATACTCAGCCTGTTTCCTTAATATCTAATGACACATCCTCCTGATCATGTTATGGGTAATTGTAGAAAAAATAAGTCCTTTAAGATTGTACTCCTCCAACAATAAAATGAAACAAGAAAGTGTTTAAATGAAAGTTCTCTTTTCATGTTTTAAACATTCAGCAGAATCAATACAAATCTGTTAGGATCGATCAGGAAACGGCAGGTTTAAGTTCATTTTTACCCTCTTGTTTTTACCACAAAGAATGACTGCCTTCCTCTGTGCAATTTAATTTATTTTAGTAATTCAATTCAAACAGGAAAACTCATATTATATATATTTATTACACACAGACTGATCTTTATAAAGTGTTCTATCTATTTTACTGTTGCCGATGATGGCTTACATGATTTTGAGGGCACTATAAAATCCCATAATGCACCACGATTTATAGTAAACATTGCTGCTTACTAAGCGAGCTAAATGTGTCCCAAAATGCATTGCGATTCTCGCTACTAAGCAACAGACCGCCGAACAAACGGAGCGACAGCGAGTCATCAGGGTTGCCAGATTGGTACAGTGGGATTCAGATAAAACCAGTACACACGGTAAAACGTGTTTCAAATGCGCCAAAATACTGAGAAAACCACACAAACAGCTGATGTTCATCATATCAACAATATTACAGGGTTTATTCCAACAATTGAGCTTTAATAAAATACCTTAAATATCTTAAATATCACCAATTACAACAAAAAAAAACTATATTTAAATGAATTTTTCTGCATGCTTGTATTATAAATGTGTTTTGTGCTTTGTATAATAGGACACACGAACCAAAGAAAAGTAATTACAGTACATAAAAATAAGCTTGCAAGCAATGAAATGAATAAATACTCACATATAATAACGAACATAAATACAGCTTATTTAAATTTCCATCAGCAGGACTAAAAGCTCTGTCTCTGACAGTTTAGAAATCTAACTACAACACTGATGAGTACCTTTTCCATCAGTAGGACTAAAAACTCTGTCTCTGCAAGGTTAGATATCTAACTACAACACTGATGAGTTCAATTTCCAAACTCTTAACACGTGATAGTTTTGTCCTCCCGTCAAAGCTCAGCATTTCCTCCAGACAATTTTACTCTACATTTCGCATGAATCTGGCAACCTGGCAATCTGGCAACACTACGAGCAGGTGTGCGCTGTTAATTTCAGGTAGTTTATTATGTGAGGATTATTATCTTTTAAACAGTGTAAATATAACGGTCAGAGAGATTAATGACTCCATGATCAGCTCAGAGCTTCACTTTCTTTAATTCAGAGCTCAGCTCGCGTGTTTATGGAGTTTTAAACACGGCTCAACCCCTCTCTCACCTGTGTGTGTTTATGCGACCGGTGCGGGCGCATGATAATGATGAGGGCATGTCCCAATTCACTCCTGTTTCATCACTACTTAGTGAACTACATAGTGTCTCCCTAGATAGGCAACACTAATGAGGGAGTAGGGAGCCATTTCGGTCACACCCACCGTGTAACATTGCAGAGTAAACCGGGGCCTAACACCCAAGATTGTTAATTAATCACTTCATCCGGGATATTTGAGGCTCTTCACTAACGCCATTTTCTCTTGGTGCCGAGCAACAGGGTGAGTATTTTTTTATTATTTTGCCTATTTAGAGGCTAAAATAAGTGTTTTATTGCATGTTTTTGGTGAGTAATTGTGTTTTATGGTTTTATATCTAAGTAAAGCTAACTGCTTCAGCATTTAAGGTGGGCTGAGAAACTCCAGTCAGAAGCTAGTTTAGTGAGCTTGTTAGAAGTTAGTTTGATTACTTTTAATTAGCGACTACAGCATTTAAGGTGGAATGAGAATTTAAAATTAGAAGCCAACATTAGCTGAGTTCATTAATTGTATTAGCGACTGCAACATTTAAGGTGGACTGAGAAATAAAATTACAAGCCAACAACAGCTGGTTTCATAACTTGTATTAGCGATTGCAGCATTTAAGGTGGAATTTTTAGTATTAGCGACTGCAGCATTTAAGGTGGACTGAGAAAAAAATTACAAGCCAACATTAGCTGGTTTCATAACTTGTATTAATGACTTATATTACAGCATTTAAGGTGGACAGGGAATTTTTAACTTGTATAAGTGACTGCAGCATTTAAGGTGGAATGAGAATTATAAATTAGAAGCCAACATTAGCTGAGTTCATAAATTGTATTAGCGACTGCAGCATTTAAGGTGGACTGAGAACTGTAAACTAAAAGCCAGCTTTAGCAGGTGTCAGTGGTTTGCGAATGAAGAATTTAAGGTGGAATAAGACTCAATTTAGAAGTCCATTGCATTTAAGGTGGAATCGGAAATTCAAAGTAGCGACCTTTAGGTTTATTGACGGGATACTGAATTTACAGAATCCGGTCCGGTTCCGGAGTTAAATTAGATGTATTGCGAACTCTTTACACTCCAGATTAAAATAACTACTACATTTATAAGTAAAATGTATTAGTAAATTGGCAATATTGAGGTACATTTATTATTTAAATGGCATTCTTATGGTAGCTGTGACTAGAATAGTAATGCTGTTGTAAATTCATAATAGAATAGCACTTATAAAGTAGGTAGGGAGGACTGCTGTAGTATTAAGCCAGTTATATTATGTATTAAAGAAAAACAGAAGACAGATTTTTAGTTTTAAACCATGCTTGTATTTTATCTTATTCACAAATCAATACAAATTAAACGTCCGGCAGATACAGTAGAATATATACAAAAATACATCAATATAGTATCGTACTGCAGTATTCGGTTTTGCATTTTCAAAAACACAATACATTAGTAGATTTTTAATAATGAGTTACATGTAAAGACTGGTGTCTGACGGTGGTTCATTTAATGTTGTGATTAATCCCCGCCCTCTTGATAGCAGTGTTAGCAGTACTATAGCACGCATTAAATGTTATTGTACTGATTAGATAATAAGTAATTTTTTCGTTTCATCAGATTTTATAAATATGAATCAAAAGCTACATATCAAATTCGTTCCACCATTTGATGCTTCCTCATAATGCATTTTGGTCCACATTTAGCTCATCTTTCAGGATCTAAAATAAAAAAAAAAATATTGCCAAATTTGTTTTAAAATGTCTTAAATCCATTTTCCAAACATTGTGAAAATGCCTCAGATCTTATTTTAAAAAACAATTTTTATTTTATTTTTATATTTTGTATTTCACAGTTTCCAAATTTAGTCTGTGAACCAACAACATTGTTAATGGCTCTAAGGGGCGCTATTGTAGAGCATGTTCATTTTCTGCTTTAAACTAGCAGAGCTTACGCTGTAGTGGGGGGAGGTGGATTTTTTTTTGTTGTTTATTTATATATATTTTAACGGTTCAAGCATATATATATATATCTTTTGGGTTCTTTGTCCCCCTGAAAATCAGTTGTTCTAGAGACATGAAACTTGGTAGGTAGACGTAGGATTTGTGCATCTCGGCAGACAACAGAAATGACACTGATTGTTCAGTGGGGGGCAGTATAACAAGAAAAGTTATTTTTTAACGTTTTGTTCAATAACTTGCGAACCATAAGACCCACACTAAAAATACTTTTTTTTTTATTAATTCCGTGGGTCCACTTTTATCCGCAACTGTGACTATAAAGTTATTCCCACTTAGATTTTTTTTGCTAATTGTCTTACTATGCAAAACATACTCTTGCAAATATTTGTCCCAGTCTAGGAATCAGAATTATTTTGATTTATAAAATATCTTCCACATAGTGCATGTACAGTCCCTTCAAAAAATATTGAAAGAGCTAGTAGGCCAGTCCCATTATTTCTGCTGTTTACTGACAAAAAATATTTAATATTATGTATTTATTTAAAAGATAAATACAAGACAAAAGATCAACATTTTTTTGTTTGTTTTTTGTTTATTAACAGGTATTTATAAAAGACAGCAACCAACATAAAAAAAAACAGAGAACTGTCAACGGTTAAAGAACCTGTAGAGTATTAATTCTAAAAAGCAATCGGAGACATTGCACAAATATTGTCCATAGTCAGTACAATCGTTTGGAATGTTCTGAAGAAAGAAGAAAGTCGTCACTGGTGTACTAAGTAAGTGGAAGTGGACGGTTTTAGACTGGCCTAGTCCATCTCCAGACTTAAACCCTATAAAGCATGCATTTTACCCCCCAAAACATTAACCAGCTGAAAGTGTTCTAATACTTTTTAATCTCATATTCATTGTTTTATCATGAAAACCCAAATGTTGTCGGTCTACAGTATAATTAAAGAGATTGTCCTCACTGTTCCAATACTTTTGGAGAGGATTGTCGGTATAATCAGTGTAAGAGTTACTGTTTCTTATTTAGAAATGATCTTACTGTATATTCGGTTAAATGAATTATAAAGAAAGATAAACAGTGATAGAGGTGAGTGTGTGCTCTGAATTTCAGCGGTAAAATAGAAACACAGCAGCCTCAGTGATCGTTTTGGAGGCACTCCAATCTGCATTTGTCCCGTAGCCGTTCCAGTCAAAACCGGCAAAATCTCCACACTGTTTAGGTGCCGCTTCCGGGAAATGCCCTCCTCCCCCGATACAGTACTGCAACACATGACAAAAAAAAAAAACATTCAGTATGTAGCAAAGTTAAGAATACAGGACTGCATGAACTCATATATATTTTTAAAAATTAAAGGAACATTTTGAAATCACATCAGATCTCCCAGAATGAGTTGAATTGAGTTGACGCTATACTTTGATTAAAAAGTGTTCCTGTAATTTTTTGAGTAGTGTACATGAGTGCACCTGATAACTCACATGTTCTGTATTGCAGCCCGTTGGTCTGACTCCAGAGCAGATGGCCATGGCTGCCTTCTCGTTGTTAAACACTCGGAAAGCGATGAATCCAGGCTCTGACTCTCCTGAAAGGACCCAAATGAAGACGAATAACAGTTACAAACTCTGATAAGTTGGAAAATTTGTGGAGTTGTTGAAATGGAGGGGAATGAAACTATAAATCTGGCAACCAGGCAGGCCAAGCAAGGGTTGCAGTCTGGCTGAGACATTGCCTTGCTGATGAATGGCAAGTATAATGTTTAATTCTGTCTCAAAATATCATTCAGTGCATAATGGATGCATGTCTAGCAGCCAATGATCTCTCACCAAGACGTACACTACCCAACTACTAAAAGTATAGTGGCTGCAAATTAAATCAATCAGCCAAAACCTGTTTGATATCTAATCTGCTTCTTCAAACCGGAATGGGAGATGCTAGGCTAACATTGCTAACAATCCTGGACTGTATTTGACACCAAGCTCACCTCTGCAAACACACCCAATATCTTCTTTTATTGCTTCAAAAATCTGCCCAAAGCTACATGCATCTCACAGATCAGTTATGCTGATTTGATTTTTCACATTCCTGTTGCTTTAAAAATCAAAAAATCTAGCAATCAAAGTAAACATACCCCTCGGATTCGGACCATAAAGGTTCTTGGTAATATCTTTATTTCCGAAATCGTACACCACCGGGGCAGTAGGTCCGTTATTAGTACGGCAAACTCCAATTCCATACTTCACTGGATATTTCTAAAAAGGAAAGTGATGAAGAATCAGAAGCATGCAATCCGTTATGACACAGTAAATGAGTTTGGAATGTTCTGAAGAAGAATGTCGTCACTGGTGTACTAAGTAAGTGGAAGTCAATCTCCATACTTAACCCCTATAGAGCATGCATTTTACCCCCAAAAAGCGATGAATCCAGTCTTAAATTTCCCTGAAATGCGCCAAATGACGGCAAAAAATAGTCAGTCATTGAGTTAGATTTTCACTATATTTAAGTTTCTGCTCTTTTAATTAAGTTTGACTGTAGTAAAGTACCCACAAGTTCACTACAGTACAATTTCTGCTCTTTTAATTGAGTTAGATTGTGATACATTACCTACACCTCATCTTAGTGCAGTCTCTATTTCTTTAAGTCAGTTCGATTTTGATACAGTTCCGCCCACTTTTAGCATACTAGTTTTTCTGTTTCTGTCACACAGTATCCATACTTTCACTATAGTACAGTACAGTTTCTGCTCTTTTTATTGACTTAGATCAGGGGTGTCCAAACTTTTTTTGTTGGGGGCCAGAAGGAGAAATATATTTGAAGTCACGGGCCACAGACTCTGTAATAACACAAATAATGAAATATATCACTTTAAATAATACATTTTCCTGATTATTTTCATTAACACATCATTTTACTTGACTTACTATCTTTATCTATCTTTGACAGTGTTGTGTAAACTAAGATTTTTCAAATTGATGTTTCATTTCATGATGTCTCTTAATATTAAACTCCTTAATTACGGCAACTTTTAGACTCTTTTGCCCTTTTTCTGCGATACAACTGCTCACTCTTTCTGCTTGTAGACTCTTTGGCCCGTTTTTCTGCTCTACAACTGAACACTCTCTCCGCTTTTAGACTCTTTAGCCTGTTTTTCTGCGCAACAACTGCTCACTCTCTCTGCTTGTAGACTCTTTGGCCCGTTTTTCTGAGCTACAACTGAGCACTCTCTCCGCTTTTAGACTCTTTAGCCTGTTTTCTGCGCAACAACTGCTCACTCTCTCTGCTTGTAGACTCTTTGACCCGTTTTTCTGAGCTACAACTGAGCACTCTCTCCGCTTTTAAACTCTTTGGCCCGTTTTTCTGCGCTACAACTTCACTCTCGCCGCTTTTGGACTCTTTGGCCCGTTTTTCTGAGCTACAACTGCGCACTCTCTCCGCCTTTAGACTCTTTGGCCCGTTTTTCTGCGCTACAACTTCACTCTCGCCGCTTTTGGACTCTTTGGCCCGTTTCTGACACCTAGCGTTCAAACTTTGAATCTCACATTATAAAAACCTGCTTAACAGCGGGCAAACTTTCATTCTAGTTCTAAAATACACGCTTGGACACCCTTGACTTAGATTGTAGTACAGTAATCACACTTTCAACATACTACAACTTATGTTCTGTTTATTTGAGTTAGGTTGTGACGCATTATCCATATTTTCACTATAGTACAGTTTCTGCTTTTCGTAATTGAGTTGATTGTGATACATTACGTACACCTCATTTTAGTGCAGTCCCTGTTCCTTTAACTGAGTTCGATTGTGATACAGTACCCACACTTTCAGCATACTACAGCATTTTGTTCTTTTAATTTAGTTAGACTGTCACACAGTAGCCATTATTAACTATAGTATAATTTCGGCTCTTTAATTTGACTTAGATTGTTACAGAGTACTCACACTTATACTGTACTACACTTTCTGCTTTTTTATTTGAGTTAGATTGGGATGCAGTACCCATACTTGGCATACCTTAAATAAGTTATAGAGGTTTCCTCCATTGGCCTGGAGGAAGTGATTGTCGGTGTGGTAGCGTAAGATGGAATTGGATCTCCATTGCTGCGTCTCGGCATTATTGGGAACATGCCATACAGACACGTCCTGAGCTTCGATGTCATAATACCCAGGATTCTGTGAAAAGGAAGAGGCGTGGACTGTGGTTAGGGTGATGCTATAGTTCTAAATAACGGACCTATCAAATTTTACCCAAGGCACTCTCCTTCCAATGAACATCTAGTGCATATTCAAAAAAAAAAAATAATTCAACATCATGTTTTATTACTGTTTTTAAGTGCTGTCACAAAGCAACTTAACTCTTTTGAGTTACAAAAAGTGGAATATTAGTGAGATAAGAAATCAGAACCTGTCTGACAATGTGAAACAGCTAAAATATCTTTTTTTATTATTATTATGAAGCATTATGCCCCAATCTGAAGAAATTCAGTCTGGAAAAGGTTTCAAAGTCATTTCTAAGGCTTTGGGACTCCAGTATACCATAGTGAGAGCTATTGGGTGATTCTCACGAAAAACAGATTTAAAAGGGTTCACACTTGAAAAATTTCAAAAGGCATTTAAATATAAAATTTCTTTTTGTTATGCAAGACTAGGGTCTGAACTTTTTAGAAATACTTTTTTTTTTTAATTTTATAATTTTTTTCTGTATATTTTGCACCATTTTAGTCAGTCAGAGCACACACATTCTCAGTACCGCAACATGATAACACAGAACAGATATGGTTTAAAAGTTACACATTTGTTACTTTTTAAATAGATATTATTAACAGTTGTGCTCATATGTGTATATAACCCAGAAAATATTATATTTATAAGTTTCCCATTTTTTTTTATTTTATGATTTGTCTCATTACCGCAACAGATTTCATGATTCATGTCCTGTCTTTTCAGGATATTTAACTGAAAAATTACATTTATAATTTCTTATTTAGTACAGATGACCTATGAAGAAATACAATTTATCCAAATACCATTATAAACTAGAATTTGTTTTATAACAGTAAAATAATTAGTAAATAAATATGTGTTGCGGTAAAGAGAATGGTGTTTCGGTAAAGAGAGTCAATGTTTCGGTAAAGAGAGTCATTACAAGGATTCCTACTTAATTAAGAATAACACTTTACACAACAAACACAGAGTGTGAATGCTGTGAATAAATAACAAATTCTAATGATGTACTTGTGATGTGAGTTTTGTATGGAGTAGTAATATTGAACAAAATGTGGTATTTGCTGTTGAAAATTATTCTCAGTAAGACTCAAGCTGTGAAAATATCCTATTTTGAACTGTGTATTTTAATAAAACAAATTTCAACATACCTCATTAGACATAAATTCCTTAAAACTTTAAACATCACTGTATAACTAAATTGAAATGGAATGTTTAAATACAAAATAAGTAATTCAACATCTCATAAAACAACTTTTTTATTAAGTATTAATTTCATGACAGATATAAACATCAATGTACAACTAAATTGAAATTAAATATTTAAGTATGAAACAAGCAATTCAACATCTCATTAAACATCTTTGTATTAAGCATTAATCTCATGAAAAATGTAAACATCAATGTGCAACTAAATTAAAATTAAAGATAAAATTAAAGAAAGTTGTTTAATGAAATGTATATATGTGTGTATATATATAAATTTCATATATATAATATATACATTTCATGAAACAACTTTTATTGTTATAAACTGTTAATAAAGGTTGTTTCATAAAATGTGTATATGTATGTATATATATATATATATATATATATATATATATATATATACATATATATATATATATATACACATTTTATGAAACAATAAACAGTTTATAACAATAAAAGTTTATAAAAATAAATTTCATGAAACAACCTTTATTAACAGTTTATAACAATAAAAGTTGTTTCATGAAATGTATATATTATATATATGAAAATTATATATTTTATATATTATATATATATATATATATATATATATATATATATATATATATATATATATATATATATATTTATTATTATTATTATTTTTATATATTATTTTTATATCTTATGCGGAAGTTATATGGGTGTCACTGCCCTGCTACATAAATCTGTTTTTTATCTGAAATTGCATCATGTATTGTTTTATATATTGTTTATTATAAGTAAATAAAGGCTTTTTTATGAAACAATATATATATATATATATATATATATATATATATATATATAAGTTCATGTCACTTAAAACATTAATTTCTCTTTACCGCAACAGTGAATCTCTCTACCGCAACAGGCCTTAAATTGTTGCGGTGTATGAGAAGGCTGTTGCGGAGTATGAGGGACCTTAACCTTCTTTGATCTCTGTGGGGCCACCATGATGCCTGGCTAAACTTTTGCTAGCTTTTTGTATTTAGACTTTAAAAACCTTAAAAATTCCCAAAACACAATAACATTTTCATTTTTTTAAACATTAAAAACTAGCTGTTTCGGTAATGAGAAACAAAAAGTTGTGTATGCTCGCTGACAACCACGTTTTTAACATTTATCTGGAGAGGTATAAAATTAGGTGCTTACCTGGTAGCCATCTTGGGTGTCATACTAAAAGGTGTCCCCCCTCTCAAAATGGCTGTTTTTTTTCTGTTCCTTGTGGTCTTAAATGGTGCTTGAAAATTGTTGCGGAGGCTGAGAACATTGGTTCTGACCAAAGTTATTTTTCTAAATATTTTATTTTCTTTTACCAATGAATTCCAAGTAATACATTTTTATTGACTGTAACAATTTACTTTATGAGATACATTTAAGTTTTTTATTATTTATTTATTTTAAATATTAAAATTGTGTAATTGAAGAGCCGAGATTCAGCAATGGACGCGTTGCGGTACTGAGAATTTCACACTAAATTATAAAAAATACATAATTTAAAATATCACAATGTCTACTTTTAATCACTTCCAATATAGCCTTTGATGAGATGTTTATAAACCAGTGTTTCCCAAATTGATAGCATTTACCTGTTCATCACACTCCTTAATGCCACCTCATTAGTCTGATTTCGTGAGAATCACCCTATTATTCACTAATAGAGAAAACGTGAACATGTGAAGGTGAACCTTCCCAGAAGTGGCCAGCCTACTGAAATGATTCCAAAAGGGCATGGACAACTCATCCAGGAGGTCACAAAAGAACCCAGAGCAACATTCAAAAACTGCAGGTCTCACTCGCATCAGTTAAAGTCAGTGTTAATGATTCAATAATAAGAAAGAGACAGAGTGAAAATGGTCTCCATGGGACATTTCCAAGCCAAAAACCACAGCAGACCAAAAATAACCCCGTCTCAAATTTGCCAAAAAACATCTTGTTGATCCTGTGTGTCCTGTTACATCTGGCATAAAACTTTGCCGCTTCAGCCGCTTTGCTGCTATAATTGATGGAAGCAGGAATTCTGCTGTTTACCAGACAATCCTGACGGAGAATATCTGTCTACCGGTTCATGACCTCAAGCTCAGGTGTACTTGGGTTCTGCAGCAGGACAATGACACAAAGCACACAAACTCTGAAAAAGTCCAACTCTGAATAGCGTAGTTCTAAATAAAAAGAGATCAAACATCGCTTCATGGATCTGAAGAAACCTTGAGATCAGTTTAAACCTTTCAGCACGGCACAGGACAGAACCATGATTTTCCGTAATCGGTGAGGTAATGAAATGTCTTCTGGTGAATACATCATCATCACTACAGGAAGGACATCTTACTGTACCTTGTAGTCGTCACTGGTGGCAGCTTCTGCAGTTCCAAATGTAACCCGATTAGCCCAGTTTCCGTCTCCTTCAGGGTTATTAATGTTACTGCCTTGCTGGCTGGACCAGCGGTCACCTACAGTGCACTTCCCATACATGTTGTTCTCGTGCACACTGGCCACCAGCGTCCAGCCGCCTCCATCAGTGGTCATATCACAGTAGGTCTGGTAGGCCACCCCACTTGCAGTAGTCAGGTAGTACAGGCCGTCTAGAAGAGAGTTGCACGTTTAAGTTTGGAATTTTTTTGGAAGATTTTACTTGACTTACTATCTTTATCTTTGACAGTGTTGTGTAAACTAAGATTTTTCAAATTGATGTTTAATTTCATGATGTCTCTTAATATTAAACTCCTTAATTACGGCAACTTTTAGACTCTTTGGCCCGTTTTTCTGCACTAGAAATGCACACCCTCTCCGCTTTTAGACTCTTTGGCCCTTTTTCTGCACTAGAAATGTGCACCCTCTCCGCTTTTAGACTCTTTTGCCCCGTTTTTCTGCGCTAGAAATGCGCACACTCTCCGCTTTTAGACTCTTTGGCCCTTTTTCTGTACTAGAAATGTGCACTCTCTCCGCTTTTAGACTCTTTGGCCCGTTTTTCTGCGCTATAAAAAATGCGCACCCTCTCCGCTTTTAGACTCTTTTGCCCCGTTTTTCTGCGCTAGAAATGCGCACCCTCTTCGCTTTTAGACTCTTTGCCCCGTTTTTCTGCACTAGAAATGCGCACCCTCTCCGCTTTTAGACTCTTTGCCCCGTTTTTCTGCACTAGAAATGCGCACTCTCTCCGCTTTTAGACTCTTTGGCCCGATTTTCTGCGCTAGAAATGCGCACCCTCTCCAACTCTTTGGCCCGTTTCTGACACCTAGCATTCAAACTTTGAATCTCACATTATAAAAACCTGCTTAACAGCGGGCCAACTTTCATTCTATTTCTAAAATACCTCGCGGGCCGCTCCAAAAAAGGAAACGGGCCGCAAATGACCCGCGGGCCGTAGTTTGGACACCCCTGGATTAGAACGTTACTTTAAATAGGGCTATTCACTGTATAGCAACCTCTTCAACACTACCAACTTCACAAATGGTGCTTTCAAACACATTAAGAGACAAGAAATTGAAATAGTTAACTCTTTTCAGCTTTAATTCATAAAGCTGACTGAGAAAATCCAAACATACTCAGGTTTATAAAAAAACTCTATGTTTTTCGTCATAATTTGCGTGACTTTAGTATTAATCATATAGCAGATCATACCCCATAATTCCTTTAACAGATAAAAAAATATATAAATACGTTTACACACAAACGTATCTAATCTAAGCTTCAAAATGATTTTAAGTTATCTATGTAGTTCACATGTACAAAGTTGCGATATTGAATAATATAATTCTAAACTTAGTACAGTCAGTTATGCTATTTAATATTCAAATTTAAATATAATAATTTTTTTATCCCACCTTCATTGGTTTTATATTTTTCCATGAGTTCTTTGCAGCTCCGGGGACTGAAATAACTCGCGTCTGCGTGAAGAAATACAGTAAATATAAACATATCAGTTTAAAGAAAATAATCAATAATCAATAAAAGTAAGGTTGTTTTACCTCTGTCACAGTGAGAGAGTTCCAGGCAGAAAAACATCCCAAGCAAAATAATCCAGTTCATCATCTGTTAGAAAAGAATTTATCTTATATACATAATTATTTACATACATACATAACGAGAAATTTGCATATTATTTATTCTGACTTATTCTTACTTTTTTTTTTATTCTGAAAATTGGTAATTTACTGGTGGACAGTAACACGTGTTGTGTATGAGCTTTCATAGTGTGTGTAACTACCTTCACCATGTTTGAAAGCTGTGCTTTAGTCTGGCTAAAGTGAAGTGTGGATCTGCTAATCTGGAGCTGTAACTGTTTGCTAAAGTTTTTTTTTTTTTTTTTTTTTTTTTTTTAGTTAATTTTAACGTTTAATGTTATGACATAATTTAAATTGTTTTACATTTTACATATCTTCTTTATTTTTGTGTTTTTCTTACTAAATCATTTTTAATTTTCTTGTTTGGTATATATCTTTGATTTCATTGTGACTCTTATTGATTGCTGTTCTTTTCTGAGGTTGACAGTTATTATAGATTTATCATGGAATTTACAATAAAACAGGATTCATATATATATATATATATATATATATATATATATATATATATATATATATATATATATATATATATATATATATATATATATATATATAAAATTCTAACAGATAAGCAGATCAACCACCGACAGTAAGAGTTACTGTAGTCAGACTGAAGTACAGCTTCCAAACATGGTGAAGGTAGTTACATGCCTTATGGCAGCTCATACATTGCCATATATTGCTAAGTAATGTTTTAATATAAAAAAATACATAGAAATGTATACAAATAAAAGTGTCATTATTGTTTGTGACTCTGAAATACTAGAATGAACAACTACTTTCATCAATATAAAAGTAGTAAATGGGTCAAGAATCGGTCTGAACACAGTTAGTATTATGTAGGTTACTGATAAGAATTTCAAGATTATGAGAAATTGTAATGAAAGCCAAACAACCATTTATTATTTTCTTTACTGAGAAATATCTGAAGTCTTAGTGGCCTTCTTTTCTATTCAGTTTAAGTATACCTGGTTATATTGTTATTCTTTACAATAGAGAACGGCTTGTGAACCTTCTAGCACCAGAGTTTCACTGATTCTATGGTTAAAGGATACTTTTCTGTGCTGTTTATAACTGAGAATTCCTATTCAGAAAAGAACAGTCAATAGAATCGACTTACCGTGTATGAGGTCCTGCTGTATGTGGCAAATTCTTTTTATTCTTTGGTAGCAAAGCCCATCAGTTTATTACAGCATCTGCAGTGCTTCTGCTGTGGTCAGTGTGGTGGGTGGACAACATTTAGCAGAAACCATCTGAAGAATGATCTCCAGAAATGTCCCAGTCCCACCCACAAGCTAAAACTCGCCCGAGCAGAACAACAACAGCCTGATAACAATGTCCTGTTATGTAGGTCTGCACATCCACTGTCTTGAAATTTAAACAAATAAATGTTATAATAATACTAATAATAATATTAATATTATTTCTTAGGGCAGTTAATACACTGGCATATAACAGCAGTATGTATATTAATATTGACATATTTTTCCTCTTTATATCCCCTTCCTAATCATTCCATCCCTCCCCTTCCTTGTTGTTCCAATCCCATCCCTTCCATCCCACCTCTCCCTCTTGTACCATCCTACCCCACCCCTCCCTTATCATTCCATCCCATTACATCCCACCCCTCCTTTATTGTCTCATCCCACTCTACCCCTCCCTTGTCATCCCATCCTATCCCCCCTCCCAAATCGTATCCCACTCCACCCATCCCTTATTATGCAACCTTTCCTTTATCATTTTACCACTCCCGTCTTTTTTTTGTATCCCACCCCATCCCTAAGCATGCCTCTCCACCCATCCCTTAGCATCCTACCTCATTTTCATGTTCAACTGCTTCCACCCCATTTTACCTCCACTCCATTTCCTCCCTTCTTCAACTATACTCCCTTACTTAAACCACCTTGAAGCCACTTTGAACTCCTTCTTTGTAGACTGCTTTCCAGACTGTTAAGCCCACTAATACTATTCATGCTGAACCAGTTAACTTGCTGGCTTCCCTGGCTGCATCACACTGTGATGTTGCCTGCTATTGTGTTCTGTACCTGACAGCCCGGGGTGTGGAAATGAGACTGGGGGACTGTCGTTTCATACCCAACAGTTAAAATAAGAACATATTGCCTGAGGAAAATTATTTTATTTGCATGTTTCCTTAATATCTGGTCATACATCCAGATTATATTGTGAGTTTCTACAGAAAAATAGAATCCTTATGGGTCCTTCAAATAATGTTTAAAAAGAGAGGTTTTACTGCAGTGTCCTATTTTTATTTTTTTTTGCAACGTACTGTTTGTCACAGCCTTGTGAGCCTCTGACACTTTCTCTGAGAATGCTGTGAATTGTCTGTAGGTGGGATTCTGGGTGCATTTTAGCACAATGCTCAGCACTTTGCTGGTGTCATAGTTGCAAACTGGTGTGGGTTGTGATTTGTGCTGTTTTTTTTTTTGTCCAGTCAGTGTATATCTATACAGTTTGTATATAAGGCATTGTAGTGTATTCACCATTGGACCTTATCGTAAAATAACAAAAACCTCTATATCTTCTGTAAAAAGTTATATAACACAGAGCACTGTGCTTATCTTTTCCTCTCGGGAAGGACAAGGCCAGTGGTGCCCGGTGGAAAGCTCTGACCAAAGATGAACCGTGACCTAGCGGCTCAGCTGGGAAGAAGAACTGAATCAGCAACTTTTTAAAGTCCTTTTTTTAGATCAGGCTTTTTCTGCCGCTTCTCCCTGTGGTTCACTGTTTCATAATCATCAGCAGCTTTCTGCTCTGACTGTCCAGCACTGCTGTTGTCCCTGTTTACCCTTCAGTTTTTCAGAGGGTCACTCTTTAAAGCTTAGTTTTATTGATTTACATGTATGTGACCAGTCAAAAATTTGGATGCACATTCACATTAATATTTGTGCTTTATTTTATGCAGTCAGGTAGAAAACACTGCTTTAAAAAAAAAAAAACCCAAGTGATTTGGGACGAGTTGAAGGGCAGAGTTAAGAAAAAGCAGTTAATAAAATCACTAGAGCGCCTTTAAGGCCGTTGAAAATCCATTCTATGCTGCCACCAACAGCTTACATTTACGAACTGCCGTCTGCAACTAAGAACAGCGCCTGGATTCCGTATCTAAAGAGGTCCAAGCAAACCCCAGTGTATGGCCTCCACAGATGCATGATAACGGCATGTCACAATACGTCCTCCCATGATGCTTTTGGGGTACCTTCAATTTATTTTTCAGCAATATGAAAGATATTTCTATGTTAGTTTATGTTGTAATTAAATAATTATTTTGTTCCTCAATGTTCCCCTACCTACAACAGCTAATATACCATAAAGTGCTTGGGTAAATTAGTTTGTGGGCAGTCTTGATTAAACAGTGATGTTCCAGGTGCTGGTGTTTTTGACGTGGCAGCTCCCTCTGCTGGACTGAACAAAATTTAAAACCTTTTGTCGCGTGAAACCAGAGCATAAATTAAAAAGATTTAAATGTTGCTTCCAGAGGAAATGCTCATCGACCTGACCACTACACTCCATAATGCAGTTAGAAATAAATTCATCTTTAAACACCCTTTTTAAGTAGAGAAACACATATAATATTTGTCAAACAAAAACATTTGGCCAAATAAGTGAAAAAGACTGAATAATTTATACTGAATAGTTACTAATTTATTTTAAGTCATATTGCAGGGTTTTCACTTGGGATCAGTTTACTTCTCAAGTCTCTTTACAAACTGGTCGTTTACCATCTGAAGATAAGAGCTATAAGTGGCTAGGATAGTAATAAAAAAGAATTGTGTATATCAAGCTTTAGGGTGCTTGTGTGGCTCTGTTCTGGTTTTATTAGAGCTTAAATGTTTCTGTTATTTATTGATGCTACTCTTGGATGAGTGAAAGATTGAGCACATTTATAAATCACTGTCAGATGGCATAAATGCAAGATAATCAAAAACAAAAGACAGATTTTTCTTTTTATCATGCTTTATATATATTTGACAGTACAGAGTAAATTGCAAAAAGAAAAGAAAGATTTGTTTCTTATTGTAACTCTTTAGGTTAGGCACTGTTGTTATGAGGCTAATGTAGCTAGCATGTATGTGGAGCTTAAATTACACTAACTAGCACTGCTGTCATGAGGCTTATATGTAGCTAACGTATTTGGAGCAATGTTGTGAGGCTAATGTAGGTAACATTTATTTGGAGCTTATATCCCACTAATTAGCACTGTTGTTATGAGGCTAATATGTAGCTAACATATTTAGAGCACTGTTATTATGAGGCCTATGCAGCTAACATGTATTTAAAGCTTTTATTACATTACTTAGTACTGTTGTTATGAGGCTAATGTAGCTAACATGTATTTGGAGCTTATATTTCATTAATTAGCACTGTTGTTATGAGGCTAATGTAGCTAAGATGTATTTGGAGCTTATATTCCACTAATTAGCACTGTTGTTATGAGGCTAATGTAGCTAACATGTATTTGGAGCCCACTTATTAAGAAATGATCTTACTATATAATCTGTAGAATAAAGGATAGATAAAGAAAGATAGAAAATGATAGAGCTGAAGTTGTCTGAAGTGATCTGGATCTCAGCGGTAGAACAGAAACACAGCAGCTTCAGTGATCTCTTTGGAGGAGCTCCATTCTATGTTAGTCCCGTAGCCGTTCCAGTCCAAACCGGCAAAATCTCCACACTGTCTCGGTGCCCCTTCGGGGAAATGCCCTCCTCCCCCAATACAGTACTGCAACACATGACAAAGAATATTCTCATGCTGAATTTCCACCTTGCACTTTAAATACAAGAACATTTTTGTTAAGTTATTTAACCTAAATGCTAACTCACACTAACGCAACACTGGAGCGCACTGAAGTTTATTTTACCTGCTGTATTGTAGTAGATCTTACTTAAATAATGTAGGACCACATTAATCTATACATTTTCCCTATTGGTTACAAGCATAAATGATTTGCACTATTAATTCATCGTCGGTGTGCAGGCCAGTGTTGCCAACTTAGAGACTTTGTCGCTATGTTAAGCGACTTTTCATACCCTCTGCTGTCTCTTTAAGGTCACTGTGCCGGTCCCAAGCCCGGATAAAAAAGGAGGGTTAAACGTAGAATAGCAGTTCCTGCTAACTGCTTCTCTTATGCTAACAAAAAAAAACGAATTTATGTAATTTACTTAAAAATGATTTATACAAAGCATAAATCATGACGTCATTTGTTAGAGTTAATTTGTAGTTCTAACATATTTAGGGTGTTTTTTTACTCACTTTTTTTCTCTCCCACAACATTATTCCTTTACAGCTTTAAAAACATATTATGCAAATTAGGTAATGGCGCCATTTAGCGACTTCTAGCGGCTTTTAGGACAGCCAATAGCTACTTCCCTTACTGAGGAGTTGGCAACACTTGTGCAGGCTTGCCTACAGGTGCTACCTTCCTTTGAGTATGCAGTTGTGTTGTTGTAGGCTGTAAGTGCAAGTTGCCATTTTCTACAAAACTACAATGAAGAAACTCCTTGCAGGAACCCTGAAATAATTTTTTCATGTGATGTAAAATATTCTGGCAATAAATTGGTTTCTTCCTTTATTAAAAAACAAAATTTGAGCAAATCTTATTATCTTATTTTATTTAATGTATTAACTCACATGCTCTGTATTGCAGCCGATCGGTCTGACTCCAGAGCAGATGGCCATGGCTGCCCTCTCATGGTTGAAAACTCTGAAAGCGATGAATCCAGGCTCAGACTCTCCTAAAGGATTCAAATAAAGACAAATAACAGTGAGTACAAATCATTCTAAAGCCCTATCTCATTGGTCCTCCTGTTTTTTCAATTGCAGTCTGGATGCAAGAGTTTTATCACTGAGTAGAATTTTTTTTCACAGACACTGCCCCGAGAAACTAATCATGTCTGGATAGGGCTAAAGATGATCTGGGTCATTATGGACAGAGTGCTGGAGGAAATGTACAAATTTACTTACAAATTTTCTATTTTGGATCTTGTGAGGCAAATTTGCTAATTGCTCAAATAGTTCTTTAGTGAAAAATCTAAGTATCATGACCAATCACTGCTTCCAAATTTAGCTGATCAGCTAAGATGGTATATGTGTGCTTTAGTGTGTTTGCAAACCAGCATTACCTAATCTGGTTAAAACAGACTCTGGTTGGTTTGCACTCCTAAGCCGCTTCTTACACCCTTTGCAAGGCACGTTGTGATGCTCATTGCTATATTACAACCTGTGGACAGTCTGTTTTCATGCTTTGTTCTTGCATTGTGTAAAAAGCAACAGGGCTGCTTATCCACCATCCAGACTATCTTACATTGCAGGCTTTTATCAATTATTCTCCTCCGTCCACGTCCATAGAGGTTAGCTACAGTATCTACAATACCATGGGTTGTAAACTTTTTGATTAAAGGAACATCAAGATCTCTGGAGATGAAAAATGATGAAAAAACTTGCAACCTTGATATTGTTGATATTTTTTCACAATTTTGGTTTCTTAAGGTTTCCGGTTACCAATTATCTTCTCTTTTTGTTCTCAATGCTTAGTGAGGCAAACACAGTGAGGCATGCAATGCAATGATTAAGTCAACATCTCTACTGTTTTCTGGTTTCAGGTGATTTTTATATCGCCCAAACCTGTTACTCAGCAAAGGTGAGTTTAAATAAGCATCATATTCTTAAAACAAAGTTATCTTCCAACAACTGTAAGAAGGTGACAATAATTTTGTCCAGACAATTTTGGGTATTTTTGTGTAAAATTGTGTTTTTGTGAGTACATACCTCTTGGGTTGGGACCATAGAAATTCTTGTTAGTAAGTTTATTTCCAAAATCGTACACCACCGGTGCAGAAGGTCCATTATTAGTATGGCAAACACCAGTTCCATACACCACTGGGTATTTCTAATAGGAAAATAATAATAAAAAATACTTTAATTTTATTACAGTTTATTACAGTTTATTACGGACCTTTTGGAGAAACAATACACATCATTCAAATAAAGTACAGTTTCTGCTTTTTTGATTGTTAGATTGAAAAACAATATACAGAATTTTACTATAGTACAGTTTCTGCTCTTTTAATTGAGTTTGACTGTGATACAATATCCATACCTTCACTATAATATGATTTTAGTGATGGTGATACATTACCCATATTTCTACTATAATGTAATTTCTGCCTTGTTAATTGATTTTGATTGTAATACAGTACACTTTCTGCTCGTATTAAGTTACATTGTGATACATTACACGTACCCCCACTATAGTGCATTTTCTTCTTTTTTTTAAATAGAGTAAGATTGTTATGAGAGAGATTGTGAAAAACAGCTCTGGAAAAAATTAAGAGATTTTCTCTGATTTTGCTATTTATAGGAAAATATTTTTTTAGTAAAATGAACATAGTTGTTTTATTGTAAAAACTATGGACAACATTTCTCCCACATTCCAAATAAAAATATTGTCATTTACAGCATTTAATTGCAGAAAACTTTCAGACCTCAAATAATGCAAATCCAAAAAGTTTTAAGAGTTCAGAAATCACTATTTTAGTGACAGTTTTCATACATTTTGGTATGTTCTCCTCCACCAGTCCTACACACTGATTTTGGATAACTTTATGCCATTTCTGGTGCAAAACTTCAAGCAGTTCAACTTGGTTTGATGGCTTGTGATCACCCATCTTCCTCTTAATTATATTCCAGAGGTTTTTCAATTTGGTAAAATCAAAGAACCCAAAGCTTTATTAGATTTTGACTGGTAATTTTACCATAGTGCTGTTTCTTTCTTTTTTTTTTACCTTGAATAAGTTATAGAGGTTTCCTCCATTGTCATCGAGAAAGTGATTGTCGGTGTGGTAGCGTAAGATGGAATTGCACCTCCATTCCTGCATCTCGGCGTTATTGGGAACGTGCCACACAGACACATCCTGAGCCTTGATGTCATAATACCCAGGATTCTGTGAGAGGAACGAGGGAATTTATGGTCGGGGTGACAGCCAGCACTCCGGTACCATCAATAGGGTAAAATACTACATACATAACAGGTAGTGCATCATACTGTACCTTGTAGTCGTCGCTAGTAGCACCTTCTGCAGTTCCAAATGTTGCTTTGTTAGCCCAGTTTCCGTCTCCTTCAGGCTTATTAATGTCATTACCTTGCTGGCTGGACCAGCGGTCACCTACAGTGCACTTCCCATACATGTTGTTCTCGTGCACACTGGCCACCAGCGTCCAGCCGCCTCCATCAGTGGTCATATCACAGTAGGTCTGGTAGACAACCCCACTGTCCGTTGTCAGGTAGTACAGGCCGTCTGTTTGTGAATAAACATCATTATTCAATGATTGGTCAAAATCCTACTGTTACTAGTTACTCTTTTAGAGAACTTCATAATGTACAGTTTCAGGTTTACCTGTTTTTTGATGGTACTTCTCTCGAATTTCTTTGCAGGTTCGAGCCTCATATGTAGGCGTCACCTCATCTGTAATGACAGAACATTTGAAAGACTGTTTATCAAGTCAAATAAGCTTCTTGAGGTAAGTCAGTGGAGATACCCAATAATACCCCTATTGTAACTGTAACTGTAAATTTACAGCACATAGCGGTACAACATACAGCCTTAGTAACCATTTGGGAACCACTCTCCTAATTGATACTAATCATTTTACAGGCTGAATACATTCTATAAAGTTGAAGCTAAACCTTAACTAATTTTTCATGTAGTTTCAAAACATTTTTTGCACATTTTAGAGAGACGTTCTTACCTGATTCACAGGAGATCATTTCCGCTGACAGGCAAATCAGCAGAAATTGAAATGCCAGCAGAGACGACATGTTTGGAGAAATGTCTTCAAAAAAAGAACAAAAATCGTAAATAATTGTGTAGATATTTTTAATAGGTAATAAGTCGTAAAATAATAAGTAAGACGGTACCTGCTCTGCTGCAGTGTCGTTTCTTGACTAGAGATTATGTTCGTCTTGATAATGAGTGTGCTGTTGGAGAAAGTGGAGCCTATTTATATCTCTCTGGCTGGTTCAAATTTAAATACTTATACTTCCAAGTTACGTTTTTATAGATCGTATCTAGTTTGCTCTGTTTTGGGTGATTAAAGAACGGTTTGTTATATTTGTACTTTCCTTTGTTGGCATGTCAGATGATGTTCAGTTTTATTGACAGGGTGCTTCTGTGGAGATGTTTCCTGATAAACTTTGAGCTCTCAAAGGTATGATTTATTAACCTCACGAGATCAGGACTTTTGCTTGGTGTGCATTTTTTAATTTCTCCTAGCTGTTTGAGATTAGGAAGACCTCATATAGGGACAGTAGTTTATTTTAACATTTAAAAATGATTCTTGATATTTTGGATCAGAAGAACACAATTAGTTCAAAAAATACATTTTCGCTTTCTACAGTATGTCAATAGACTTATTTCAAACTAAATTCTATTAGAATTTTTAGCTGGAGAAACTTTTGACTGGGATTCCCTTCATCTTTTCAATCAATTGAGTGTAATGTTGTCATGTGACTAGTAAATAGTATGAGAAGTGTCTCCTAATGAGGCACCAGGATCAATAAGTCAAAAATTAAAGTAGCCCAATGCAGAGAAACAGAAATGTAACATCCCACTCACGGTCTAAAAGAGGTTAAAGTCTAGTAATTATTACAGTAGACCTTATGTCCAAGGTCTACAGAGTAGGGTTGTCAAATTATTGGTATGTTAATTAGACATTATTTAATCACACCTCATCTTCTGCTTAAGACTAAACTTTTAATAATGGGCATTTAAATGTAAATAAAAAATCTGTGTTAGACTGGCAAAATTCTATGAGATTCAATAAACATTTAAAGCCCTATATCCGGGCGGGATTTATTTTCTCAGGGGGGCATTTGTAAAAAAATGTTTCTACTTGGTGATAAAACTCTTGCATCCGGACTGCAATTGAAAAAACAGGAGGACCAGTGAGTTTTTAGGCTTTCTCGGTCACGTGACAACGTTTAGTAGCTCCTCCATTTCCACTCGCCGTTGTTTTTCGGCGAGGTGATAAAACTCAGAGATGTGTGTCCGGACGGGACTAAAATGACCTTTCGACCACAGAGTTCAGCGAAAAAACAGTAGATAATTCAGTCTGTAATTTTCTCAGAGGACGTCTGAGAAAAACACGTACATGCTCGTTCCGGATGGGATATATTGAGAAAACTTCATGAATAAATATTAACATCCTAGTAGTGTAAGGATGTTGACCAACCTCTCGTGTTGGGACTCTCCCTGGTGGAGGTTCATACAGTCTTTTTTACTTAAGGACTGAGCTGTTTTAAGCATGGTGGGTGTTCCGCACATACACAATTCAGCACAGAGCTTACAAACCAGGCTGGATCCAGTTTATGTAGCATGGTTAGCTGGCCATAATCGTTCAGTATGAGGGCCTTGAGTCTGAGGGATCTGCCTTATTAGTTCCCTGGTTGTCCTTTCTTGGAGCACTTTTTGTAGGTACCAGTTACTGTACACCATGACCCTGACCTTGTCACCAGTTATACCATAACCCTGTCACTGGTTTCCTGGTTGTACTTCCTCTGAGCACTTTTGAACTGAAATGAACTGATGTTACTAAATCAAAACAAATATTAACATCCTAGCAGTGAACGGATGTTGACATACCTCCCAAGTTTGAGTCACACAAGTTCGTAGTAGATAGGAGATCTGTCCGAGTCAGTTTAACACAATTAAAAAGCAGGAATGGTACTATAGTTTAAAGTATGGGTATAGTATCCCAATCTTACACAATTAAAATAGCAGAGATGGTACTATATTTAAAGTATAGGTATAGTATTCCAATCTTGTGCAATTAAAAGAGCAGGAACAGTACTAAAGTTAAAGAAGGGTATAGTATTCCGATCTTGCGCAATTAAAATTGCAGAAATGGTACTATAGTTAAAGTATAGGTATAGTATCCCAGTCTAACGCAATTTAAACAGCAGGAACGCTACTATAGTAAAAGTATAGGTATAGTATCCCAGTCTAACTTAATTAAAAGAGCAGGACCTGTCCTATAAATCTGTACTGTAATGAAAGTATGGATACTGTTTCACAATCTAACTCAGTTAAAAGAGAAGGGCCTGTCCTATAGTGCGTGTATAGATACTGTTTCACAATCTAACTTAACTAAAAGAGCATGAACTGTCCTGTAGTGAATGTATGGATACTGATTCACAATCTAACTCAAATAAAAGATCAAAAACTAAAAAAAACTTAATGTATGAGTACTCATTCACAGTCTAACTCAATTTAAAGAGCAGGACCTGCCCTATAAATCAATTAAAATGATGAAAACTGTACTATGGGGAAAATAGATACTAAATCACAATCTTACTCAATTAAAACAGCAGAATCTGTACTGTAGTAAATGTACTGTGTACACAAACCCCAAACTATGAGACACACAGTCACATGATGATGTCATTGCAACCATGATGCTTTGAGGTGCCACTTTTTTTATTTAACCGATAATAAAGGAGATTAAGTTGTAGTTTTGTTAAGCAGGTATTTGTGTGTCCGTTTATGTGGTAATCAATGAGTTATTGCAATTTGTTTTATTTGATTTTCAATATTTGTTGTAATTCAGTTTTCGATTTATGTTCCTAAATGTTCCCCTACCTACAACAGCTAATACACTGTAAAGTGCTTGGGTAAGTTAGTTTGTGGGCAGTATTGATTAAACAGTAATGTTCCAGGTGCTGATCAGTGAGGACCAGTGAGTTTTTAGGCTTTCTCGGTCACGTGACATAACGTTCAGTAGCTCCTCCATTTCCACTCGCTGTTGTTTTTCGGCGAGGTGATAAAACTCAGAGATGTGTGTCCGGACGGGACTAAAATGACCTTTCGACCACAGAGTTCAGCGAAAAAACAGTAGATAATTCAGTCTGTAATTTTCTCAGAGGACGTCTGAGAAAAACACGTACATGCTCGTTCAGGATGGGAAATATTGAGAAAACTTCATGAATAAATATTAACATCCTAGTAGTGTAAGGATGTTGACCAACCTCTCGTGTTGGGACTCTCCCTGGTGGAGGTTCATACAGTCTTTTTTACTTAAGGACTGAGCTGTTTTAAGCATGGTGGGTGTTCCGCATACACAATTCAGCACAGAGCTTACAAACCAGGCTGGATCCAGTTTATGTAGCATGGTTAGCTGGCCATAATCGTTCAGTATGAGGGCCTTGAGTCTGAGGGATCTGCCTTATTAGTTCCCTGGTTGTCCTTTCTTGGAGCACTTTTTGTAGGTACCAGTTACCAATCTTACTCAATTAAAAGAGCAGGAACAGTACTAAAGTTAAAGAAGGGTATAGTCAGTGTTGGGAAGGTTACTTTTAAAATGTAATCCCTTACAGATTACTGATTACATCACTCAAAATGTAATTTGTAACGTAATCCGTTACATTACTTCAAGTGAGTAACGTAATCTGATTACTTTGGATTACTTTAAATATTGTCATTTTTTTAACCCTGAATGAATGTAGCAACCACATATTGCATATTATTATTTTTCTTTCCAGTTAACAAATAGATAAACAAATAAAACAGCCTTTTCAATCACTCTATAAAAATACTTATGAAACGATTTCATCAAACAATTTTATGAACCACTTCTATAAATTGATGATAAAACCATTTAAAACCAAACAATGTAACAACAACTGTAAGCTATCTATTTGCAGGTTTGCCACCAGTGTTAATTTTGACAACACATTTTGATTTAGTCTTAGTCATAGTCTTGTGACGAAAATAGTATTTAGTTTTAGTCACAATTTAGTCATCTGAAATGTTTTTAGTTTTAGTCGACTTAATGTCATAAGAATATAGTCTACTAAAATTACAGTAAATTTAGTCGACTAAAATGTAAAGGGTGTAAATGTAAATGCTTTTTCATCAGTTCCCTTGAATTATTAACTCTACACGTATACGAAATGAAACGTTTAATAACCACTTGAGTAATATTGTTAATGTTTGAAAGTGAAATATATTTATATATGATTTAATGTATATTATTATTATTATTATTATTGTAGGTGTGTGACTATACATATGTTACATTTAAAAATTTGCTCTAGAAATCAGGTCATAAAACAACTGAATAGTTAAATTATAGTTTAAACAGAGCTGTAGATGCAAAAACAGCTTTTAAAGGATCTAGTTTTATCTCCAGCACATCTACTGGAGCTACAGTCTATAAATGAGATCAAAACAAACATTCACACACTGTCCTGTAGAGATGCTCTCAGGATGTACTGAGAGACGTCATGAGTTAAAGTGAGAAACTGATGAGAAAGTGCTGTAAGGAACTTTACACAGACTTTTGGGTTCATAGATTGACTTATTTTATTGTTTTATTTTGGTTATATTATTGAGTTCTTTCTGACCTGTTCCTGTTTTAACACTAGCTATATCTTTCCCACTGTGAGACTAAACAGATGATCTGATCTTAATGAGTGAGTTCTGTATCAGTTCTGTGTTTTAGTGCACTGCCGAGTTAAACACCCCATCAGCTCATGAAATAACATCAGCATTAAAACGCGGATCTCTGCATGGAGATCTGTGTGACTCTGCTCTGCAGAAGCTGAAAGATTAGTGGTGTTTTTACCGGAGATGGAGTCTCTGTTTACACATTATCTTGTTTTTCGCGACGTCAAAGGAGAATTATATCGCCTCTCCTCTCTCTCTTCCTGCTGAACACTGTCGAGTTAACTTCCAGTCGAGCTCCGTAACGACAGGTTAATTGCCGGGTTTGTAACTGAGCGCGCGGCGCCTCCGCTAAAGTAGCAGTGATTGGATCTCTTCCTAACTGGTCCCTACCTTTCACAGACCTAAATCAGTCTGATTGGATTTCGTCCCTGCCAAACATTTTCGTCTCGTTTTTATTCGTTGAACAAAATGTCAGTTAATTTCGTCTCGTTGTGTGTGCGGAGCCGCTGTCTGCCCCTCCTCCCTGTGTGTGTGTGCAGCGAGACGGGAGGAGGGGCAGACAGTTCCCTGTCATATCAGAGCGATTTCACCGCAAAATGTTATTTGCGTTTTGTCGGTGTTGGATTGGAAGAGCAAAAATAGGAAAGTACCGCAATGTAACCCTTTTATTTTAGCAGAGTAACTGTAATCTGATTACCACTTACTGAAGCAGTAACTGTAACGGATTACAGTTACTAATAATTTGTAATCTGATTACGTAACGCCGTTACATGTAATCCGTTACATGTAATCCGTTACTTCCCAACACTGGGTATAGTATTCCGATCTTACTCGATTAAAAGTGCAGGAATGGTACTATAGTTAAAGAAGGGTATAGTATTCCGATCTTAATCAATTAAAAGAGCAGAAATGGTACTATATTTAAAGTATAGGTATAGTATCCCAATCTTACGCAATTAAAAGAGCAGGAAGAGTACTAAAGTTAAAGAAGGGTATAGTATTCCGATCTTAATCAATTAAAAGAGCAGGAACAATACTAAAGTTAAAGAAGGGTATAGTATTCCGATCTTAATCAATTAAAAGAGCAGGAACAAGACTAAAGTTAAAGAAGGGTATAGTATTCCGATCTTACTCAATTAAAATAGCAGAAATGGTACTATAGTTAAAGTATAGATATAGTATCCCAGTCTAACGCAATTTAAACAGCAGGAACGCTACTATAGTAAAAGTATAGGTATAGTATCCCAGTCTAACTTAATTAAAAGAGCAGGACCTGTCCTATAAATCTGTACTGTAATGAAAGTATGGATACTGTTTCACAATCTAACTCAGTTAAAAGAGAAGGGCCTGTCCTATAGTGCGTGTATAGATACTGTTTCACAATCTAACTTAACTAAAAGAGCATGAACTGTCCTGTAGTGAATGTATGGATACTGATTCACAATCTAACTCAAATAAAAGATCAGAAACTAAAAAAAACTTAATGTATGAGTACTCATTCACAGTCTAACTCAATTTAAAGAGCAGGACCTGCCCTATAAATCAATTAAAATTATGAAAACTGTACTATGGGGAAAATAGATACTAAATCACAATCTTACTCAATTAAAACAGCAGAATCTGTACTGTAGTAAATGTACTGTGTACACAAACCCCAAACTATGAGACACACAGTCACATGATGATGTCATTGCAACCATGATGCTTTGAGGTGCCACTTTTTTTATTTAACCGATAATAAAGGAGATTTAGTTGTAGTTTTGTTAAGCAGGTATTTGTGTGTCAGTTTATGTTGTAATCAATGAGTTATTGCAATTTGTTTTATTTGATTTTCAATATTTGTTGTAATTCAGTTTTAGATTTATGTTCCTAAATGTTCCCCTACCTACAACAGCTAATACACTGTAAAGTGCTTGGGTAAGTTAGTTTGTGGGCAGTATTGATTAAACAGTAATGTTCCAGGTGCTGATGCTTATTTTTGACATGGCAGCTCCCTCTGCTGGATTGAACAAAATTCAAAACCTTTTATTTTGTGTAACCAGAGCATGAATAGAAAAAGGTTTAAACTCTCTTATTGACCTGAACACCACACTCCATAATTCAGTTAGAAATACATTCATATAACTATTTTCTACACAGAATATTTGACTAACAAAAACATTTGTCCAAATAAGTCAAAAAGACCGAATAATGTATATTGAACGATGATTATTTTATATTACTAAGTCATATTGCAGTGTTTTCTTTGCTGCTGTGTACAGAGCGAGCAGGGAGTGTGGGAGAGGGCCAGTAAGGAGAGCCAATAATCTACTTGCATAAAATAAATAAAATAAGCCAGTTAGCATCCTTTATTACACTTGGTATCAGTTTACTTTTTAAGTCTTTTAACAAACTGGTCGTTTACCATCTGAAGATAAGAGCTATATAATAATCCAAAGGAATTGTGTATTTCAAGATTTATGGTTGTTGTATGGCTCAGTTTTAGTTTTATTAGAGCTTAAATGTTTCTAGAATTTTTTTATACTACTTTTGGATGTTCTGAGTGAAAGATTAAGCAAATTTATGAATCCAATGGCATAAATGCAAAAACAAAAACAGAAAACAGATTTTTCTTTATCATGCTTTATTTGATTCAGTACAGAGTAAATCCCAAAATGAAAACATAGAAAATCCTTTCTTGGTTATTGTAACTCTTTAGGTTTTGGAGTGAAGTTAAAACTGTGTAGGGATTTCAGGAGAGATGGGAAACATTGGCACAGCTTCATCACTGTCGGAAGATTCTTAGTGGTAAAGACACAAGATACTTATAATCAATTTCACAAAAAAAAAAAACTTGTATCTCCATTTTTACTGCACCTAGAGGCAAGTATGATTTGGTACATCACAAATTATCTCTTGAGCTGTGAGGCTAATGTAGCTAACAACTAGCTAAAAAGTGTTAGCGTATACCTCACCGCATTAGTGTTGGTGCTATAAAGATAATATAACTAGCGAAAAATTAGAGGAAGCTTCTACATCACAATATAGCAATAGAGCTATGATATTTAGGTAGTTAGCTAACAAGTAGTGAAAGTTGTATCTCACTTATTAGCACTAGAATTATGAGGCTAATATAGCTAACAAGTAATAGAACTGTTCATAACCTACAAATTAGCGCTAGATATATGAGTCTAATGTAGCTATCTGTCAAGTAGTGAAAGCATTTACCTCAGAAGATGTCAATGTTGTTATGAGGCTAATGTAGCTAACATGTATTTGGAGCTTATAATCCACTAATTAGCACTGTTATTATGAGGCTAATGTAGCTAACATGTATTTGGAGCTGATGTTCCATTAATTAGTACTGTTGTTATGAGGCTAATGTAGCTAACATGTATTTGGAGCTTATATTACATTAATTAGTACTGTTATAAGGGTAATATGTAGTCAACATCTATTTGGAGTTTATAATTCACTAATTAGTACTGCTGTTATGAAGCTAATGTAGCTAACATGTATTTGAAGCTTATATTACATTAATTAGCACTGTTGTTATAAGGCTAATGTAGCTAACATGTATTTGGAGCTTATATTCCACTAATTAGCACTGCTGTTATGGGGCTAATGTAGCTAACATATATTTGGAGTTTATAATTCACTAATTAGTACTGTTGTTATGAGGCTAATGTAGCTAACATGTATTTGGAGCCTGCTTCTAATCAGTTTTATAATGTCAATGTTGTAATATCTATAATTCTACATAAGAGTTACCATCACCTATTAAGAAACGATTTTACTATATAATCTGTAGAATAAAGGATAGATAAAGAAAGATAGAAAATGATAGAGCTGAAGTTGTCTGAAGTGATCTGGATCTCAGCGGTAGAACAGAAACACAGCAGCTTCAGTGATCTCTTTGGAGGCGCTCCATTCTGTGTTAGTCCCGTAGCCGTTCCAGTCAAAACAGGGAAAATCTCCACACTCTCTCGGTGCCACATCGGGGAAATGCCCTCCTCCCCCAATACAGTACTGCAACACATGACAAAGAATATTCCCATGCTGATTTTCCACCTTGCACTTTAAATACAAGAACATTTTTGTTAAGTTATTTAACCTAAATGCTAACTCACACTAACGCAACACTGGAGCGCACTGAAGTTTATTTTACCTGCTGTATTGTAGTAGATCTTACTTAAATAATGTAGGACCACATTAATCTATACATTTTCCCTATTGGTTACAAGCATAAATGATTTGCACTATTAATTCATCGTCGGTGTGCAGGCCAGTGCTGCCAACTTAGAGACTTTGTCGCTATGTTAAGCGACTTTTCATACCCTCTGCTGTCTCTTTAAGGTCACTGTGCCGGTCCCAAGCCCGGATAAAAAAGGAGGGTTAAACGTAGAATAGCAGTTCCTGCTAACTGCTTCTCTTATGCTAACAAAAAAAAAACGAATTTATGTAATTTACGTAAAAATGATTTATACAAAGCATAAATCATGACGTCATTTGTTAGAGTTAATTTGTAGTTCTAACATATTTAGGGTGTTTTTTTACTCACTTTTTTTCTCTCCCACAACATTATTCCTTTACAGCTTTAAAAACATATTATGCAAATTAGGTAATGGCGTCATTTAGCGACTTCTAGCGGCTTTTAGGACAGCCAATAGCTACTTCCCTTACTGAGGAGTTGGCAACGCTTGTGCAGGCTTGCCTACAGGTGCTACCTTCCTTTGAGTTTGCAGTTGTGTTGTTGTAGGCTGTAAGTGCAAGTTGCCATTTTCTACAAAACTACAATGAAGAAACTCCTTGCAGGAACCCTGAAATAATTTTGTCATGTGATGTAAAATATTCTGGCCATAAATTGGTTTCTTCCTTTATTAAAAAACAAAATTTGAGCAAATCTTATTATCTTATTTTATTTAATGTATTAACTCACATGCTCTGTATTGCAGCCGGTCGGTCTGACTCCAGAGCAGATGGCCATGGCTGCCCTCTCATTGTTGAAAACTCTGAAAGCGATGAATCCAGGCTCAAACTCTCCTAAAGGATTCAAATAAAGACAATTAACAGTGAGTACAAATCATTCTAAAGCCCTATCTCATTGCTCCTCCTGTTTTTTCAATTGCAGTCTGAATGCAAGAGTTTTATCACTGAGTAGAATTTTTTTTCACAGACACTGCCCCGAGAAACTAATCCTGTCTGGATAGGGCTAAAGATGATCTGGGTCATTATGGACAGAGTGCTGGAGGAAATGTACAAATTTACTTACAAATTTTCTATTTTGGATCTTGTGAGGCAAATTTGCTAATTGCTCAAATAGTTCTTTAGTGAAAAATCTAAGTATCATGACCAATCACTGCTTCCAAATTTAGCTGATCAGCTAAGATGGTATATGTGTGCTTTAGTGTGTTTGCAAACCAGCATTACCTAATCTGCTTAAAACAGACTCTGGTTGGTTTGCACTCCTAAGCCGCTTCTTACACCCTTTGCAAAGCACGTTGTGAAGCTCATTGCTATATTACAACCTGTGGACAGTCTGTTTTCATGCTTTGTTCTTGCATTGTGTAAAAAGCAACAGGGCTGCTTATCCACCATCCAGACTATCTTACATTGCAGGCTTTTATCAATTATTCTCCTCTGTCCACGTCCATAGAGGTTAGCTACAGTATCTACAATACCATGGGTTGTAAACTTTTTGATTAAAGGAACATCAAGATCTCTGGAGATGAAAAATGATGAAAAAACTTGTAACCTTGATATTGTTGATATTTTTTCACAATTTTGGTTTCTTAAGGTTTCCGGTTACCAATTATCTTCTCTTTTTGTTCTCCATGCTTAGTGAGGCAAACACAGTGAGGCATGCAATGCAATGATTAAGTCAATATCTCTACTGTTTTCTGGTTTCAGGTGATTTTTATATCGCCCAAACCTGTTACTCAGCAAAGGTGAGTTTAAACAAGCATCATATTCTTAAAACAAAGTTATCTTCCAACAACTGTAAGAAGGTGACAATAATTTTGTCCAGACAATTTTGGGTATTTTTGTGTAAAATTGTGTTTTTGTGAGTGCATACCTCTTGAGTTGGGACCATAGAAATTCTTGTTAGTAAGTTTATTTCCAAAATCGTACACCACCGGTGCAGAAGGTCCATTATTAGTACGGCAAACACCAGTTCCATACACCACTGGGTATTTCTAATAGGAAAATAATAATAAAAAATACTTTAATTTTATTACAGTTTATTACAGTTTATTACGGACCTTTTGGAGAAACAATACACATCATTCAAATAAAGTACAGTTTCTGCTTTTTCGATTGTTAGATTGAAAAACAATATACAGAATTTTACTATAGTACAGTTTCTGCTCTTTTAATTGAGTTTGACTGTGATACAATATCCATACCTTCACTATAATATGATTTTAGTGATGGTGATACATTACCCATATTTCTACTATAATGTAATTTCTGCCTTGTTAATTGATTTTGATTGTAATTCAGTACACTTTCTGCTCGTATTAAGTTACATTGTGATACATTACACGTACCCCCACTATAGTGCATTTTCTTCTTTTTTTAAATAGAGTAAGATTGTTATGAGAGAGATTGTTAAAAACAGCTCTGGAAAAAATTAAGAGATTTTCTCTGATTTTGCTATTTATAGGAAAATATTTTTTAGTAAAATGAACATAGTTGTTTTATTGTAAAAACTATGGACAACATTTCTCCCACATTCCAAATAAAAATATTGTCATTTACAGCATTTAATTGCAGAAAACTTTCATACCTCAAATAATGGAAATCCATAAAGTTTTAAGAGGTCAGAAATCACTATTTTAGTGACAATTTTCATACATCTTGGTATGTTCTCCTCCACCAGTCCTACACACTGATTTTGGATAACTTTATGCCATTTCTGGTGCAAAACTTCAAGCAGTTCAACTTGGTTTGATGGCTTGTGATCACCCATCTTCCTCTTAATTATATTCCAGAGGTTTTTCAATTTGGTAAAATCAAAGAACCCAAAGCTTTATTAGATTTTGACTGGTAATTTTACCATAGTGCTGTTTCTTTCTTTTTTTTTACCTTGAATAAGTTATAGAGGTTTCCTCCATTGTCATCGAGAAAGTGATTGTCGGTGTGGTAGCGTAAGATGGAATTGCATCTCCATTCCTGCATCTCGGCGTTATTGGGAACGTGCCACACAGACACATCCTGAGCCTTGATGTCATAATACCCAGGATTCTGTGAGAGGAACGAGGGAATTTATGGTCGGGGTGACAGCCAGCACTCCGGTACCATCAATAGGGTAAAATACTACATACATAACAGGTAGTGCATCATACTGTACCTTGTAGTCGTCGCTAGTAGCACCTTCTGCAGTTCCAAATGTTGCTTTGTTAGCCCAGTTTCCGTCTCCTTCAGGCTTATTAATGTCATTACCTTGCTGGCTGGACCAGCGGTCACCTACAGTGCACTTCCCATACATGTTGTTCTCGTGCACACTGGCCACCAGAGTCCAGCCGCCTCCATCAGTGGTCATATCACAGTAGGTCTGGTAGACAACCCCACTGTCCGTTGTCAGGTAGTACAGGCCGTCTGTTTGTGAATAAACATCATTATTCAATGATTGGTCAAAATCCTACTGTTACTAGTTACTCTTTTAGAGAACTTCATAATGTACAGTTTCAGGTTTACCTGTTTTTTGATGGTACTTCTCTCGAATTTCTTTGCAGGTTCGAGCCTCATATGTAGGCGTCACCTCATCTGTAATGACAGAACATTTGAAAGACTGTTTATCAAGTCAAATAAGCTTCTTGAGGTAAGTCAGTGGAGATACCCAATAATACCCCTATTGTAACTGTAACTGTAAATTTACAGCACATAGCGGTACAACATACAGCCTTAGTAACCATTTGGGAACCACTCTCCTAATTGATACTAATCATTTTACAGGCTGAATACATTCTATAAAGTTGAAGCTAAACCTTAACTTATTTTTCATGTAGTTTCAAAACATTTTTTGCACATTTTAGAGAGACGTTCTTACCTGATTCACAGGAGATCATTTCCGCTGACAGGCAAATCAGCAGAAATTGAAACGCCAGCAGAGACGACATGTTTGGAGAAATGTCTTCAAAAAAAGAACAAAAATCGTAAATAATTGTGTAGATATTTTTAATAGGTAATAAGTCGTAAAATAATAAGTAAGACGGTACCTGCTCTGCTGCAGTGTCGTTTCTTGACTAGAGATTATGTTCGTCTTGATAATGAGTGTGCTGTTGGAGAAAGTGGAGCCTATTTATATCTCTGGCTGGTTAAAATTTAAATACTTATTATGTTTATATAGATCATATATAGTTTGCTCTGTTTTGTGTGATTAAAGAACGGTTTGTTGTATTTGTACTTTCCTTTGTTGGCATGTCAGATGATGTTCAGTTTTATTGACAGGGTGCTTCTGTGGAGATGTTTCCTGATAAACTTTGAGCTCTCAAAGGTATGATTTATTAACCTCACGAGATCAGGACTTTTGCTTGGTGTGCATTTTTTAATTTCTCCTAGCTGTTTGAGATTAGGAAGACCTCATATAGGGACAGTAGTTTATTTTAACATTTAAAAATGATTCTTGATATTTTGGATCAGAAGAACACAATTAGTTCAAAAACTACATTTTCGCTTTCTACAGTATGTCAATAGACTTATTTCAAACTAAATTCTATTAGAATTTTTAGCTGGAGAAACTTTTGACTGGGATTCCCTTCATCTTTTCAATCAATTGAGTGTAATGTTGTCATGTGACTAGTAAATAGTATGAGAAGTGTCTCCTAATGAGGCACCAGGATCAATAAGTCAAAAATTAAAGTAGCCCAATGCAGAGAAACAGAAATGTAACATCCCACTCACGGTCTAAAAGAGGTTAAAGTCTAGTAATTATTACAGTAGACCTTATGTCCAAGGTCTACAGAGTAGGGTTGTCAAATTATTGGTATGTTAATTAGACATTATTTAATCACACCTCATCTTCTGCTTAAGACTAAACTTTTAATAATGGGCATTTAAATGTAAATAAAAAATCTGTGTTAGACTGGCAAAATTCTATGAGATTCAATAAACATTTAAAGCCCTATATCCGGGCGGGATTTATTTTCTCAGGGGGGCATTTGTAAAAAAATGTTTCTACTTGGTGATAAAACTCTTGCATCCGGACTGCAATTGAAAAAACAGGAGGACCAGTGAGTTTTTAGGCTTTCTCGGTCACGTGACATAACGTTCAGTAGCTCCTCCATTTCCACTCGCTGTTGTTTTTCGGCGAGGTGATAAAACTCAGAGATGTGTGTCCGGACGGGACTAAAATGACCTTTCGACCACAGAGTTCAGCGAAAAAACAGTAGATAATTCAGTCTGTAATTTTCTCAGAGGACGCCTGAGAAAAACACGTACATGCTCGTTCAGGATGGGAAATATTGAGAAAACTTCATGAATAAATATTAACATCCTAGTAGTGTAAGGATGTTGACCAACCTCTCGTGTTGGGACTCTCCCTGGTGGAGGTTCATACAGTCTTTTTTACTTAAGGACCGAGCTGTTTTAAGCATGGTGGGTGTTCCGCACATACACAATTCAGCACAGAGCTTACAAACCAGGCTGGATCCAGTTTATGTAGCATGGTTAGCTGGCCATAATCGTTCAGTATGAGGGCCTTGAGTCTGAGGGATCTGCCTTATTAGTTCCCTGGTTGTCCTTTCTTGGAGCACTTTTTGTAGGTACCAGTTACTGTACACCATGACCCTGACCTTGTCACCAGTTATACCATAACCCTGTCACTGGTTTCCTGGTTGTACTTCCTCTGAGCACTTTTGAACTGAAATGAACTGATGTTACTAAATCAAAACAAATATTAACATCCTAGCAGTGAACGGATGTTGACATACCTCCCAAGTTTGAGTCACACAAGTTCGTAGTAGATAGGAGATCTGTCCGAGTCAGTTTAACACAATTAAAAAGCAGGAATGGTACTATAGTTTAAAGTATGGGTATAGTATCCCAATCTTACTTAATTAAAATAGCAGAGATGGTACTATATTTAAAGTATAGGTATAGTATTCCAATCTTGTGCAATTAATGAGCAGGAACAGTACTAAAGTTAAAGAAGGGTATAGTATTCCAATCTTGTGCAATTAATGAGCAGGAACAGTACTAAAGTTAAAGAAGGGTATAGTATTCCGATCTTACTCAATTAAAATAGCAGAAATGGTACTATATTTAAAGTATAGGTATAGTATCCCAATCTTACGCAATTAAAAGAGCAGGAACAGTACTAAAGTTAAAGAAGGGTATAGTATTCCGATCTTAATCAATTAAAAGAGCAGGAACAGTACTAAAGTTAAAGAAGGGTATAGTATTCCGATCTTACTCGATTAAAAGAGCAGGAACAGTACTAAAGTTAAAGAAGGGTATAGTATTCCGATCTTACTCGATTAAAAGAGCAGGAACAGTACTAAAGTTAAAGAAGGGTATAGTATTCCGATCTTGCGCAATTAAAATTGCAGAAATGGTACTATAGTAAAAGTATAGGTATAGTATCCCAGTCTAACTTAATTAAAAGAGCAGGACCTGTCCTATAAATCTGTACTGTAATGAAAGTATGGATACTGTTTCACAATCTAACTCAGTTAAAAGAGAAGGGCCTGTCCTATAGTGCGTGTATAGATACTGTTTCACAATCTAACTCAGTTAAAAGAGAAGGGCCTGTCCTATAGTGCGTGTATAGATACTGTTTCACAATCTAACTTAACTAAAAGAGCATGAACTGTCCTGTAGTGAATGTATGGATACTGATTCACAATCTAACTCAAATAAAAGATCAAAAACAAAAAAAAACTTAATGTATGAGTACTCATTCACAGTCTAACTCAATTTAAAGAGCAGGACCTGCCCTATAAATCAATTAAAATTATGAAAACTGTACTATGGGGAAAATAGATACTAAATCACAATCTTACTCAATTAAAACAGCAGAATCTGTACTGTAGTAAATGTACTGTGTACACAAACCCCAAACTATGAGACACACACTCACATGATGATGTCATTGCAACCATGATGCTTTGAGGTGCCACTTTTTTTATTTAACCGATAATAAAGGAGATTTAGTTGTAGTTTTGTTAAGCAGGTATTTGTGTGTCAGTTTATGTTGTAATTAATGAGTTATTGCAATTTGTTTTATTTGATTTTCAATATTTGTTGTAATTCAGTTTTAGATTTATGTTCCTAAATGTTCCCCTACCTACAACAGCTAATACACTGTAAAGTGCTTGGGTAAGTTAGTTTGTGGGCAGTATTGATTAAACAGTAATGTTCCAGGTGCTGATGCTTATTTTTGACATGGCAGCTCCCTCTGCTGGATTGAACAAAATTCAAAACCTTTTATTTTGTGTAACCAGAGCATGAATAGAAAAGGTTTTAAACTCTCTTATTGACCTGAACACCACACTCCATAATTCAGTTAGAAATACATTCATATAACTATTTTCTACACAGAATATTTGACTAACAAAAATATTTGTCCAAATAAGTCAAAAAGACTGAATAATGTATACTGAACGATGACTATTTTATATTACTAAGTCATATTGCAGTGTTTTCTTTGCTGCTGTGTACAGAGCGAGCAGGGAGTGTGGGAGAGGGCCAGTAAGGAGAGCCAATAATCTACTTGCATAAAATAAATAAAATAAGCCAGTTAGCATCCTTTATTACACTTGGTATCAGTTTACTTTTTAAGTCTTTTAACAAACTGGTCGTTTACCATCTGAAGATAAGAGCTATATAATAATCCAAAGGAATTGTGTATTTCAAGATTTATGGTTGTTGTATGGCTCAGTTTTAGTTTTATTAGAGCTTGAATGTTTCTAGAATTTTTTTATACTACTTTTGGATGTTCTGAGTGAAAGATTAAGCAAATTTATGAATCCAATGGCATAAATGCAAAAACAAAAACAGAAAACAGATTTTTCTTTATCATGCTTTATTTGATTCAGTACAGAGTAAATCCCAAAATGAAAACATAGAAAATCCTTTCTTGGTTATTGTAACTCTTTAGGTTTTGGAGTGAAGTTAAAACTGTGTAGGGATTTCAGGAGAGATGGGAAACATTGGCACAGCTTCATCACTGTCGGAAGATTCTTAGTGGTAAAGACACAAGATACTTATAATCAATTTCACAAAAAAAAAAAACTTGTATCTCCATTTTTACTGCACCTAGAGGCAAGTATGATTTGGTACATCACAAATTATCTCTTGAGCTGTGAGGCTAATGTAGCTAACAACTAGCTAAAAAGTGTTAGCGTATACCTCACCGCATTAGTGTTGGTGCTATAAAGATAATATAACTAGCGAAAAATTAGAGGAAGCTTCTACATCACAATATAGCAATAGAGCTATGATATTTAGGTAGTTAGCTAACAAGTAGTGAAAGCTTGTATCTCACTTATTAGCACTAGAATTATGAGGCTAATATAGCTAACAAGTAATAGAACTGTTCATAACCTACAAATTAGCGCTAGATATATGAGTCTAATGTAGCTATCTGTCAAGTAGTGAAAGCATTTACCTCAGAAGATGTCACTGTTGTTATGAGGCTAATGTAGCTAACATGTATTTGGAGCTTATAATTCACTAATTAGCACTGTTATTATGAGGCTAATGTAGCTAACATGTATTTGGAGCTTATAATTCACTAATTAGCACTGTTATTATGAGGCTAATGTAGCTAACATGTATTTGGAGCTTATAATTCACTAATTAGCACTGTTATTATGAGGCTAATGTAGCTAACATGTATTTGGAGCTTATAATTCACTAATTAGCACTGTTATTATGAGGCTAATGTAGCTAACATGTATTTGGAGCTGATGTTCCACTAATTAGTACTGTTGTTATGAGGCTAATGTAGCTAACATGTATTTGGAGCTTATATTACATTAATTAGTACTGTTATAAGGGTAATATGTAGTCAACATGTATTTGGAGTTTATAATTCACTAATTAGTACTGCTGTTATGAAGCTAATGTAGCTAACATGTATTTGAAGCTTATATTACATTAATTAGCACTGTTGTTATAAGGCTAATGTAGCTAACATGTATTTGGAGCTTATATTCCACTAATTAGCACTGCTGTTATGGGGCTAATATAGCTAACATATATTTGGAGTTTATAATTCACTAATTAGTACTGTTGTTATGAGGCTAATGTAGCTAACATGTATTTGGAGCCTGCTTCTAATCAGTTTTATAATGTCAATGTTGTAATATCTATAATTCTACATAAGAGTTACCATCACCTATTAAGAAACGATTTTACTATATAATCTGTATAATAAAGGATAGATAAAGAAAGATAGAGAATGATAGAGCTGAATTTGTCTGAAGTGATCTGGATCTCAGCGGTAGAACAGAAACACAGCAGCTTCAGTGATCTCTTTGGAGGCGCTCCATTCTGTGTTAGTCCCGTAGCCGCTCCAGTCAAAACTGGGAAAATCTCCACACTGTCTCGGTGCCGCTTCCGGGAAATGCCCTCCTCCCCCAATACAGTACTGCAACACATGACAAAGAATATTCCCATGCTGATTTTCCACCTTGCACTTTAAATACAAGAACATTTTTGTTAAGTTATTTAACCTAAATGCTAACTCACACTAACGCAACACTGGAGCGCACTGAAGTTTATTTTACCTGCTGTATTGTAGTAGATCTTACTTAAATAATGTAGGACCACATTAATCTATACATTTTCCCTATTGGTTACAAGCATAAATGATTTGCACTATTAATTCATCGTCGGTGTGCAGGCCAGTGCTGCCAACTTAGAGACTTTGTCGCTATGTTAAGCGACTTTTCATACCCTCTGCTGTCTCTTTAAGGTCACTGTGCCGGTCCCAAGCCCGGATAAAAAAGGAGGGTTAAACGTAGAATAGCAGTTCCTGCTAACTGCTTCTCTTATGCTAACAAAAAAAACGAATTTATGTAATTTACGTAAAAATGATTTATACAAAGCATAAATCATGACGTCATTTGTTAGAGTTAATTTGTAGTTCTAACATATTTAGGGTGTTTTTTACTCACTTTTTTTTCTCTCCCACAACATTATTCCTTTACAGCTTTAAAAACATATTATGCAAATTAGGTAATGGCGCCATTTAGCGACTTCTAGCGGCTTTTAGGACAGCCAATAGCTACTTCCCTTACTGAGGAGTTGGCAACACTTGTGCAGGCTTGCCTACAGGTGCTACCTTCCTTTGAGTATGCAGTTGTGTTGTTGTAGGCTGTAAGTGCAAGTTGCCATTTTCTACAAAACTACAATGAAGAAACTCCTTGCAGGAACCCTGAAATAATTTTTTCATGTGATGTAAAATATTCTGGCAATAAATTGGTTTCTTCCTTTATTAAAAACAAAATTTGAGCAAATCTTATTATCTTATTTTATTTAATGTATTAACTCACATGCTCTGTATTGCAGCCGGTCGGTCTGACTCCAGAGCAGATGGCCATGGCTGCCCTCTCATTGTTGAAAACTCTGAAAGCGATGAATCCAGGCTCAGACTCTCCTAAAGGATTCAAATAAAGACAAATAACAGTGAGTACAAATCATTCTAAAGCCCTATCTCATTGCTCCTCCTGTTTTTTTCAATTGCAGTCTGGATGCAAGAGTTTTATCACTGAGTAGAATTTTTTTTCACAGACACTGCCCCGAGAAACTAATCCTGTCTGGATAGGGCTAAAGATGATCTGGGTCATTATGGACAGAGTGCTGGAGGAAATGTACAAATTTACTTACAAATTTTCTATTTTGGATCAAATTTGCTAATTGCTCAAATAGTTCTTTAGTGAAAAATCTAAGTATCATGACCAATCACTGCTTCCAAATTTAGCTGATCAGCTAAGATGGTATATGTGTGCTTTAGTGTGTTTGCAAACCAGCATTACCTAATCTGGTTAAAACAGACTCTGGTTGGTTTGCACTCCTAAGCCGCTTCTTACACCCTTTGCAAAGCACGTTGTGAAGCTCATTGCTATATTACAACTTATGGACAGTCTGTTTTCATGCTTTGTTCTTGCATTGTGTAAAAAGCAACAGGGCTGCTTATCCACCATCCAGACTATCTTACATTGCAGGCTTTTATCAATTATTCTCCTCCGTCCACGTCCATAGAGGTTAGCTACAGTATCTACAATACCATGGGTTGTAAACTTTTTGATTAAAGGAACATCAAGATCTCTGGAGATGAAAAATGATGAAAAAACTTTTCAAATTTTTCACAATTTTGGTTTCTTAAGGTTTCCGGTTACCAATTATCTTCTCTTTTTGTTCTCCATGCTTAGTGAGGCACACACAGTGAGGCATGCAATGCAATGATTAAGTCAACATCTCTACTGTTTTCTGGTTTCAGGTGATTTTTATATCACCCAAACCTGTTACTCAGCAAAGGTGAGTTTAAACAAGCATCATATTCTTAAAACAAAGTTATCTTCCAACAACTGTAAGAAGGTGACAATAATTTTGTCCAGACAATTTTGGGTATTTTTGTGTAAAATTGTGTTTTTGTGAGTACATACCTCTTGGGTTGGGACCATAGAAATTCTTGTTAGTAAGTTTATTTCCAAAATCATACACCACCGGTGCAGAAGGTCCATTATTAGTACGGCAAACGCCAGTTCCATACACCACTGGGTATTTCTAATAGGAAAATAATAATAAAAAATACTTTAATTTTAATTACAGTTTATTACAGTTTATTACGGACCTTTTGGAGAAACAATACACATCATTCAAATAAAGTACAGTTTCTGCTTTTTTGATTGTTAGATTGAAAAATAATATACAGAATTTTACTACAGTACAGTTTCTGCTCTTTTAATTGAGTTTGACTGTGATACAATATCCATACCTTCACTATAATATGATTTTAGTGATGGTGATACATTACCCATATTTCTACTATAATGTAATTTCTGCCTTGTTAATTGATTTTGATTGTAATACAGTACACTTTCTGCTCGTATTAAGTTACATTGTGATACATTACACGTACCCCCACTATAGTGCATTTTCTTCTTTTTTTAAATAGAGTAAGATTGTTATGAGAGAGATTGTGAAAAACAGCTCTGGAAAAAATTAAGAGATTTTCTCTGATTTTGCTATTTATAGGAAAATATTTTTTAGTAAAATGAACATAGTTGTTTTATTGTAAAAACTATGGACAACATTTCTCCAACATTCCAAATAAAAATATTGTCATCTACAGCATTTAATTGCAGAAAACTTTCAGACCTCAAATAATGCAAATCCATAAAGTTTTAAGAGTTCAGAAATCACTATTTTAATGACAGTTTTCATGCATCTTGGTATGTTCTCCTCCACCAGTCCTACACACTGATTTTGGATAACTTTATGCCATTTCTGGTGCAAAACTTCAAGCAGTTCAACTTGGTTTGATGGCTTGTGATCACCCATCTTCCTCTTAATTATATTCCAGAGGTTTTCAATTTGGTAAAATCAAAGAACCCAAAGCTTTATTAGATTTTGACTGGTAATTTTACCATAGTGCAGTTTCTTTTTTTCTTTTTTTTTTACCTTGAATAAGTTATAGAGGTTTCCTCCATTGTCATCGAGAAAGTGATTGTCGGTGTGGTAGCGTAAGATGGAATTGCATCTCCATTCCTGCATCTCGGCGTTATTGGGAACGTGCCACACAGACACATCCTGAGCCTTGATGTCATAATACCCAGGATTCTGTGAGAGGAACGAGGGAATTTATGGTCGGGGTGACAGCCAGCACTCCGGTACCATCAATAGGGTAAAATACTACATACATAACAGGTAGTGCATCATACTGTACCTTGTAGTCGTCGCTAGTAGCACCTTCTGCAGTTCCAAATGTTGCTTTGTTAGCCCAGTTTCCGTCTCCTTCAGGCCTATTAATGTCATCACCTTGCTGGCTGGACCAGCGGTCACCTACAGTGCACTTCCCATACATGTTGTTCTCGTGCACACTGGCCACCAGCGTCCAGCCGCCTCCATCAGTGGTCATATCACAGTAGGTCTGGTATACCACACCACTTGCAGTAGTCAGGTAGTACAGGCCATCTGTATGTGCAAAAACATCATTGTTCAATGATTGGTCAAAATCCTAGTTTTACTCTTTTGGAGAACTTCAGAATGTACAGTTTCAGGTTTACCTGTTTTTTTCTGGTACTTCTCTTGAATTTCTTTGCAGCTTCGAGCCACATATGTAGGAGTGACCTCATCTGTAATGACAGAACATTTGAGAGACTCTTTATCATGCAAGGTTTCAGCAGCATCTTAAGTCAAATAAGCTTATTGAGGTAAGTCAGTGGAGATACTCACTGATACCCCTATTGTAACTGTAACTGTAAACGTAAAGGTGTACCGGCACAGAGCGGTACAACATACAGCCTTAGAAACCATTTGGCTCTACAGTGGAAAACCAGCCACACCATTAACCCTGTAAAAGCTTGAGCATCGTTCCTATTGTTCCCAAGCCTGGTCTAGGAGAACCCCTTTACCAGGATTGGGAACCACTCTCCTAATAGACCCCTGAAGTCATGTCGTCATTTTGTAGTCGGCGCCATGTTGTTTATGCCCATATTTGGGGCTCCTTTGGGGTTCCGTGTCTAAGCTGTCCAAGTCAATACGGGATTTGAATTGGCGTTTTTAAAAACTAAATAAATATGTTCAGAACCCTGTACGTTTTATTCTGTGTACATTTACCTCCTAAATATCACTGGATTCTCTGAATTTCAAGATCGTTTAAGTAATCAGAAAAATGCTAACTTTAAGCTAATGCTTAACTGACGTCACAGCACAGCATCTGGAAGAGACCCCGGACTAGATTCTGCACAACACCAGTGAACTCCCATCAAAAAACGTTTTGGATATTATGCTTCTTCTCAGAGGATCATTAAATCATTTAAACAGGTGAAAACTCTTTCAGTAATGTTGAGCAGTGTGATGTTGAGCAGTGTAGTCTGTGTTAGAGCTTTAAAAGGCAGATAATAAAAGAAAATGGCTCTCAGTTCAGCAGCGCTTCCCTGCAGGTTTATTATTTAATTACGGTCATTAGTTTATACTAATTACAACACCTGACCCAAATAATCAACTAATCAGCTAACTACCCGCCCTTACTGAGGCGACAACCATTTATTTCACTGCATAATAAAGAGGGTAAATGTTAAAACGTGTTACAGCTGGTTCTGGAGTATCACTGACCTGTTTTAGTGATTTTATGCTGTGACTCTGTCAGCTCTCCTCAGTAAGTGCAGTAAGTTCATTATTAGGCTCAGCTGTGTGTAAAATGCTCCTAACTTACGGCCGGAGTTCTCTGGTGTTGCGCCGAAAACAATCCCCTGCTAATCTCTGCAGCGGCGCCGGGAGGTCAGTTCACTCCAGTGCTGTAGCATTAGCTTTTTTTAAGTTAGCATTTTTCTCATTACGACCCTTAAACGATCTCGAAATTCAGAGGATCCAGTGATGTTCAGGAGTGAAATGTACACAGAATAAGACGTACAGAGGTCTGAACAGATTTATTTACCTCAGAATGTGACAGAGACGTGTTTTTAAAAACCCCATTTATTTTTCTCATAGGGAAAAACCGCTTAGACACGGAAGCCGTACGAGCACTACAGAATGACTCACGACTTCAGTGGTCTATTGATACTAATCATTTTACAGGCTGAGTACATTCTACATTTTAGATTTAGATTTGTTTCTTGTAAAACAGAGAGACGTTCTTACCTGATTCACAGGAGAGCGTTGTTGCTGACAGGCACATCAGCAGAAATTCAAACGCCAGCAGAGACGACATGTTTGGGGAAAAATGTCTGGAAAAAAAAAGAACAAAAATCTAAAACATTCTCCTGTATATACATTTTTCTCATACCATAAATCGTAAAATAATAAGTAAGACATTACCTGCTGTGCTGCAGTGTCGTTTCTTTAATTGAGATGATGTTTGTCTTGATGATGAGTGTGCTGTTGGAGAAAGTGGAGCCTATTTATATCTCTCTGTCTTGTTAAAAGATAAATACTTATACTTCCAAGTTATGTTTATATAGATCATATCTAGTTTGCTTAATTTCTTGTGTTTACAGAACTGATTAATATATGTGGTATATTACTTTCCTTTGTTAGCATGTCAGATGCTCAGTTTTATTGACTGGGTGCTGCCATGGAGATGTTTACTGATCAACTTTGAGCTCTCAAAGGTATGATTTATTAACCTGTGGAAACTTATGACTGGGGTTCTCGCCATCTTTTAATTAATTAAGTGTAATGTTGTCATGTGACTAGTAGATGGTATGGGAAGTATCTCCTAATGAGTAAGCAGGGTCAATATATATATATATATATATATATATATATATATATATTGACCCTGCTTACTCATTAGGAGATACTTCCCATTTAAGTATCATGGTGCAGAGAAGCAGAAATGTAACATCTCAATACGGGGACACAAGGGTAGACCTTATGTCCAAATTTTGCAGAGTAGGGTTGTCAATCAATTAAAAAAAAATAATGGTATGGAAGGAATTCACTCAAGTGATGGAGGGTTTACAGTTTTCTAATGTAACCACGACAACAACTTTTTTGATTTTGTTGCTAGATTTAGAGACTCTTTGAGACTTTTGAGACGTGAACTCTATTTGTGGCACTCTTTCCTTAAAGGTCTCATTCTACTGTTTTTTTTTTTTGTCATTTTAAAATGTCTAGATTCGGTCTCCAGTAGGAATAAATGTCCTGTGAGCTGTTTTTTGTGAAACAAAATAAAGACATTTTTACTCTAATAACAGTCTTTGCAATGTCATATGTTACTTTACAACATGTGTAATAATGCTCTGCTAAGTGCAGTTCAGCCACTGAACTAGTCTTCGAGTCTCTGTAAAACACCAAATCCACCGGAGATCCTATTTAAACCTAGTTACTTACACACAGAGGTGGATAGTCCTGGTCCAGAAAGTGAAAGTCTTGGATTTTTATTTCCCTTCAGTGATGTTGGACAAGACTGCTAGTAATGTAGGCTAAGGCTGGCAGCTGCTATCTTGTATTGATTAAGCAATTCAGCAAATTAAATAAGAAACCGTAACAGGGCTAACGGCCCGACTTTAGTAGCCATTTTGTCCTGAGCAAAATTCTGTTTATAAATAAAGGGTTAATCTGCAGCTACAGTAGATACAGTGATGCTATGTAGTGCTATGTTGTATTTCAGCATAACACTGGTTCTTTCTGGTTCTTCTGTTGATTACAGCCTGAGAAACGACCGGCCTCAGATTCCTGTTACTGATCTGAAAGTCCGAACCAGTTGATTGAGACCAGTATCACCTCTTTTTTTTTTTTTATTGGTCTGGACTTTACTGGTTTGCATCCAGAAAGGCTTGAAAGCCGTCGTTATGGGTCTTTGGATGTATTTTGAAGGATGGTTAGTGTGACCTTGCCATCAGTTATACCATGACCCTGATGCTGGTTCCCTGCTTCTCCTTCCTTGGAGCACTTTTTGTTGGTACCAATTACTGAATACCCTGTCCTTTTCGCCAGTTAAACAATAACCCTGTCACTGGTTCCCTGGTTGTTCTTTCTTGGAGCACTTTTGCTAGGTACCAGTCACTGCACAAGAAATACCAAACTCTATCCTTGTCATCGGTTATAGAGTATCATGACCCTATCTCCAGTTCAGTGGATAACCTTCCTTGGAGCACGTTTGGTCGGTACCATTCACTGAATATCAGGTACATGTTAAAACTAGTTTGCTTGGTTCAACTAATTACTAATAATGGTCATGGGTTTTCCATGGAAGATGGGTAAATGAGAACATATATTGACATCCTAGAAGTGAAAGGATGTTGACATACCTCTTAAGTTGGAATCACACATAAGTTCGTGGTAGTCAGTGCTGTAACTATATTATTACTTGATAACACCTATGTGGCAGTTATGATTTATGGTTTGCTTTTATTTGCAGTCCTTATCTCACAATGGACAGAGTCTCAGACAACACCTGCTCATAAGGTCTACTCTGTCAGAGTTATGTTTAATGTGGAAGCAGAAGTTATTGAGGGTGGTTTGGTCATGGGTACAGGTGAGGTGATTCTCTTAGTACAGGTATTCTATCCAATTTAACCTACTATATATATTGTTCTTAAATATAGAACAATACAATATTTTAAAGTATAGGTATTCTATACCAATCTAACTGAATTAAACGAGCAGGAACTGTACTACACAGTTGCAAGAAAAAGTATATGAACTCTTTGGGATTATACTTGGATTTCTGCATAAATTGGTCATTAAATGTGTTCTGATCTTCATCTAAGTCACAACAACAGACAAACACAGTCTGCTTAAACTAATACCGCATAGAAAATTATGTTTCCATGGTTTTATTGAACACATGTTAACATTCACAGTGCAGGGTGGAAAAAGAATGTAAACCCCTAGGCTAATGACTTTTCTAAGAGCTAATTGGAGCCAGGAGTCAGCCAACCTGGAGTCCAATCAATGTGATGAGAGTCATTGGAGTGCCGAAGGTCGCTGGTTCAATAATTGGTTCTTAGGGTCCCTAAAAGTACTCTACTTTTTAGTTTGTGGACAAGACTGGACAAAATACAAATTATGCAAAAGCTCCTTAAAAAGCATGTGGGCATCGGTGGCTCAGTGGTAGAGAGTCCTTCAGCCGTTCACCCTTGGAGTCTTCGGAGTGCCGAAGGTTGAGGGTTCAAGATTAGCACATTGCGGTCTTTTTGGGGTCCCTTAATGTCCTCTCTCTTAGTCATTAATGAGAAGAATGAGACTTAATGAAATGCAAATGATGCCAAAGCACCATAGAACTAACGTGGGTCTTGGTGGCCTGGCTGTAGAGTTCTCTGGGTCTTCGTCCTTGGAGTGCAGAAGGTTGCAGGGTTTGAGACCATGTTGGGCGGTGTCCATCGGGATCTTCTACTTTACTTTGGCCAGTGTGGAACAGGATTGAATAAAACACAAACAATGCAAAAGCTCCCCAGAACACAAAAGGGCCGCTGTGACTCAGCGGTAGAGTCCTCCGGCCCTTGGCGTCTTCAGAGTGCACAAGGTCGAGTGTTCGAGATTGGAGCGAGGCGATCTTCTTGGGGACCCTTAATGTCCTTTCCTTTAGTTAGGCATGAGAAGAACAAAACTTAACAAAACATAAATGAAGCTAAAGCTCTGTAGAGCTAACGTGGGTCTTGGTGGCCCGGCGGTAGTGTTCTCTGGCCCTTCGCCCTGTATTGAACAAAACTGAAAAATACAAATAATGCAAAAGCTCACCAGGACACATGTGGTCCTCTGTGGCTCAATGTACTTTGGCCCTTCCCTCTTGGAGTCTTCGGTGTGCCGAAGGTTACGGGTTCAAGACTGGTTGGGGGCAGTCTTCGTAGGGTCTCTGAATGTCCTCTCCTTTAGTTTGACCTGAGAAGAACAAGACTGAACAAAATACAAATGATGCAAAAGCTCCCCCGAAGTTAAAGTATGGGTATTGTGTCCCAATCCAACTTAATTAAAAGAGCAGCACCTGTCCTATAAATCTGTACTGGAATGAAAGTATAGATACTGTTTCACAATCTAACTCAGTTGAAAAAGAACGCACTGTACTATAGCAAAAGTATCTGAATCGAAAAATCTAACTGAATTAAAAGAGCAGAAACTCAAAAATACTCAATGTATGAGTACTGTTTTATAATCTAACCCAATTAAAACAGCAGAATCTGTACTGTAGTAAATGTACTGTGTACACAAACCCCAAACTATGAGCCACACAGTCACATGTTAATGTCATTGCTCCCATGATGCTTTGAGGTGCAGGTAAGTGCAGAGTGGGCTGGGGCACCTGCCTGTTTGGCTCTTACTGCCCAAAGTGCCTTTTTGTCAAATTTTCTTTTTCCCCAGGTGCTGATGTTTTTTTGACATTCCAGTGCCCCCTGCTGGTGTGAACAAAATTTTAAATTAATAAATTTAAAACCTTTTGTTGAGTAAAACCAGAACATGAATAGAAAAGGTTTAGTGAAGTTAGAAATACACTTATATAAATATTTTATACACAGACTATTTGTGAAACAAAAACATTTGGCCGAATAAGTGTAAAAGACAAAATACATAAAATAAAAATAAAATATATAAATTGTACTGAACAATGAATCATTTATTTTAAGTCATATTGCAGTGTTTTCTGTGCTGCTCTGTGTACAGAGCGAAGTGCAAGTGTGTGAGAGAGCCAGCAGGGAGAGCCAATAATCTTTCAGGTTTAAACTCATTATGTATTCACTCTAGATGCATACAATAAATTAAATAAAGCAGTTAGCATCCATTATTACACTTGGTATCAGTTTACTTCTCAAGTCTCTTCACAAACTGGCCGTTTACCATCTGAAGATAAGAGATATTAGCGGCTAGGATAGTAATAAAAAAGAATTGTGTAAGACAAGATTTAGGGTTGTTGTGTGGCTCAGTTCTGGTTTTATTAGAGCTTAAATGTTTCTAGAATTTATTGATACTACTTTTGTATGTTTTGAGTGAAAGGTTAAGCACGTTTATAAATCACTCTGGATAAGACCGTCTGTCCAATGACATGAATGCAAGATGATCAAAAACAGAAAGATTTTTCTTTTTTAATATGCTTTATATATATATTTTTGTTTCAGTACAGAGAAAATCACAAAATGAAAACATAGAAAATCGTTTCTTGGTTATTGTAACTCTTTAGGTTTTGAAGTGAATTAAACTACAACATGAAGTAAAAACTGTGTAGGGATTGGGGGAGATGGGGAACGTTGGCACAGCTTCATCACGGAACTTTCTTAGTGGTAAATACACAAGATACTTATAATCAATTTCACAAAAACAAATCTCCATTTTTACTGCACATAAGAACTGGTACATCTCAAATAACATCTAGCTAAAAAGTGTTAGCGTAAACCTCGCCGCATTAGTGTTGGTGCTATAAAGATAATATAACTAGCGAAAAATTAGAGGAAGCTTCTACATCACAATATAGCAATAGAGCTATGATATTTAGGTAGTTAGCTAACAAGTAGTGAAAGTTGTATCTCACTTATTAGCACTAGAATTATGAGGCTAATATAGCTAACAAGTAATAGAACTGTTCATAACCTACAAATTAGCACTAGATATATGAGTCTAATATAGCTATCTGTCAAGTAGTGAAAGCATTTACCTCAGAAGATGTCACTGTTGTTATGAGGCTAATGTAGCTAACATGTATTTGGAGCTTATAATCCACTAATTAGCTCTGTTGTTATGAGGCTAATGTAGCTAACATGTATTTGGAGCTTATAATTCACTAATTAGCACTGTTATTATGAGGCTAATGTAGCTAACATGTATTTGGAGCTTATGTTCCACTAATTAGTACTGTTGTTATGAGGCTAATGTAGCTAACATGTATTTGGAGCTTATGTTCCACTAATTAGTACTGTTGTTATAAGGCTAATGTAGCTAACATGTATTTGGATCTTATATTCCACTAATTAGCACTGCTGTTATGGGGCTAATATGTAGCTAACATATATTTGGAGTTTATAATTCACTAATTAGTACTGTTGTTATGAGGCTAATGTAGCTAACATGTATTTGGAGCCTGCTTCTAATCAGTTTTATAATGTCAATGTTGTAATATCTATAATTCTACATAAGAGTTACCATCACCTATTAAGAAACGATTTTACTATATAATCTGTATAATAAAGGATAGATAGAGAAAGAAAGAGAACGATAGAGCTGAAGTTGTCTGAAGTGATCTGGATCTCAGCGGTAGAACAGAAACACAGCAGCTTCAGTGATCTCTTTGGAGGCGCTCCATTCTATGTTAGTCCCGTAGCCGCTCCAGTCAAAACTGGGAAAATCTCCACACTGTCTCGGTGCCGCTTCGGGGAAATGCCCTCCACCCCCGATACAGTACTGCAACACATGACAAAGAATATTCTCATGCTGAATTTCCAAATTTTAACTTAACTATAAACAGAATAAAGAATAAAATAACATTGCTGTTCCCTTAAAATTAGCTGCTGGTGCACCTTCTCAGCATGAACGTGCCACACTGTTAAGATACGAACGTGCCAAAGTCAGAGCTCATCTGGTTCTTAAAGGGAATAACAAGTGACACTTTACGCCCAAAACACACCCATGATTAAGTGAGAGAGTTAATTTATGCCTAATTTATGTGCATTTACAGGCGGGTTTTTTTTTTGGGGCCCTCACAGCACCAAAGACACACTGACATGATCAGTGTATAGATTGCTAAAATAGGGCCCTAAATGTTGTGGAAGGACCTGAAGAGAGCAGTTAATGTGAGGAAACCTACAAATATCTCAGAGTTGAAGCTATTCTGTATAAAGAATGGGCTAAATTTCCTCCGAATTAGTCTTTAGGACTGATTAGCAATTGAAAATACTGAAAGCATTGGTTCACATACTTTTGCCACTTTACATACTTTGTTTAACTGGGTTCTTTTTATCTACTTTATATACTTTTATTTTTTTTATGTTTTAGGTAGTATTCATGCAGAATTATTGTAAATATTTGAAAGAGCTCCCAAACTTTAAAACCCCACTTTGCTCAAGTTTGCAAAAAAAAAAAACTTGCAAATTCAGAGACTTCTGAGCCTTTTGGTAAGTAAAAAAAAAACTCTTTGTAACACTGAGAATCAAATATATCTAAGTTGTTGTATCTAGATTGCTAGATTTTACATGAGTGTGATAACTCACATGTTCTGTATTGCAGCCGGTCGGTCTGACTCCAGAGCAGATGGCCATGGCCGCCCTCTCGTTGTTGAAAACTCTGAAAGCGATGAATCCAGGCTCAAACTCTCCTAAAGGATTCAAATAAAGACAAATAACAGTGAGTACAAAGTATCTTCAAAGTGAGACGGTATCTTAGATCTTTTTAGGCACATCATTTTGTGAAAATCAAAGTATCATGACAGAATGACCAATCACTGCTTCCAAATTTAGCGGATCAGCCAAGATGTTTGGTATCTGTATATGTGCTTAAGCGTGTTTGTAAACCAGCATTACTTAGTATGGTTAACACAGATGCTGGTTAGCTTGTGCACTCTTTGCAGCCATCCCAAGTTGCAAAAAGAAGTTTTTAGGAGGTACCCTGACCTGGACCTGGACTGGGCTGTTATTGAAATGCGGTAGACTCCCGCAACCTCCGGGAGACTTGGCAAGTCTGTCTTTGTGTGTTCCACTACGAAAGGTGTGTAAACACTAAAGACCCTTGAAAGAAGGTGGTCCACAAGTCCTTAACAAGTTCTCCTCTCCTCTTTCTGTTCTCCATGCTTTAGTGTGGCACAATGCAAAGACTGAATCAGTTTCTCTCCTCTCCTGTGATTTTTTTTTAATTTTTTTTTTTATATATATTGCCCACACTTGTGACTCACCACAAGTGAATTTAAACAAGCAACACATGCCTCACACAAAAAAGGTGGCAACAATATTGTCCGGCCTATTTTTAGAGTTTGAAATTATGTTTTTTGTGTTGTTCCATTTACTAAACAAGGTAAAGATATGGACTTTGAGAGAAAACTGTTTACAGTAATCAACCAGATCGATATGATTTTTTAAAATTTAGCCGTTCCGTCAGGTTGGAAGCAGGAACGTAGAGAGCGGACGCACTTGCGAGTGTGATTATTTAAAAACAAATAAACAAACAAACAAAAGAACCAAAAACCTGAAAAAACACGAGAACATAGAAACAGTAAAACATGAAAACAAGTAACTTGACTGACTATAGGATGTAAAACCACAGACGACAGACAGGACACAGGAACAAAGGGCGCTATATATAAACACAGACGGGCACAGAAAACAAGAAACATCTGGGACTAGTAACAAGGGGGCGGAGCTATAAACAAACAGGTGAGCACACTGAAGACAGGGGTGGAGACACGGGATAAACACCCAGGGCACGTGCAGAGGAAAGTACGTAACCAAAGAAACAGACCAGAGGACGAGACTATGACGTGTTCCTTTACAACATACAACACAAAATTCCTAGTACATACCTCTTGGGTTGGGACCATACAAGAACTTGTTGGTAACTTTATTTCCCAAATCGTACACCACCGGTGCAGAAGGTCCATTATTAGTACGGCAAACTCCAAGTCCGTACTTCACTGGGTATTTCTAATCAGAAAATAATAATAATAATAAAAAAAATACATAAACATGCAGTTCACTGTGCAGTTCACTCAAAAGCCATAAGAAGTCATCATAGGATTGACACATTGTCTCAGACAAATGAATCCTATTATTATAGTACTGTATCTGTTTTTTTTAATTGAGTTAAATTTTGAAACAATACTCATATTTTCACTATATTACAGTTTCTGTTCCTTTATTTGAGTTACAGGGGTTGGACAATGAAACTGAAACACCTGGCTTTAGACCACAATAATTTATTGTCCCGAAGGACAGTTCTGAGGTGCACACTGAATTCTGCCGTGATTTGATCAGCCGTGGTTTTTTGTTTTTTGTATACAATCCGGGTTAGCACCCAAACATCCCTTTCAGACAGCTTCCTCTCACAGCGTCCACAGTTAATCCTGTTGGATGTGGTTGGTCCTTCTTGGTGATATGCTGACATTACCCTGGATACCGTGACTCTTGATACATCACAAAGACTTGCTGTCTTGGTCACAGATGCGGCAGCAAGACCTGCACCAACAATTTGTCCTCTTTTGAACTCTGGTTTGTCACCCATAATGTTGTGTGCATTGCAATATTTAGAGCAGAACTGTGCTCTTACCCTGCTAATTGAACCTTCAAACTCTTACTGCTCTTACTGGTGCAATGTGCAATTAATGAAGATTGGCCACCAGGCTGGTCCAATTTAAACATGAAACCTTCCACACTAAAATGACAGGTGTTTCAGTTTCATTGTCCAACGCCTGTAGTCTATAGGACAATAGTCGTAACTTGATACTGTACAGTGTCTGCTCTTATAGCATTGTTTTTACTTGACTTGGAACATTATACAGTACTGTTTTTTCAGTACAGTTTCTGATCTTACCTTGAATAAGCTATAGAGGTTTCCTCCATTGTTGTCGAGAAAGTGGTTTTCGGTGTGGTAGCGTAAGATGGAATTGTACCTCCATTGCTGCGTCTCGGCGTTATTGGGAACGTGCCACACAGACACATCCTGAGCCTTGATGTCATAATACCCAGGATTCTGTGAGAGGAACGAGGGATAGACTGTTAAACAGGTGGGTACAATTTATGGTGGGTTGACATCCAGCACTCCAGTACTATCATCAATAGGTAGTACATCATTATGTACCTTGTAGTCGTCACTGGTGGCACCTTCAGGAGTTCCAAATGTAACCCGATTAGCCCAGGTTCCATCTCCTTCAGGCCTATTAATGTCATTGCCTTGCTGGCTGGACCAGCGGTCACCTACAGTGCACTTCCCATACATGTTGTTCTCGTGCACACTGGCCACCAGCGTCCAGCCGCCTCCAGCAGTGGTCATATCACAGTAGGTCTGGTAGACCACCCCACTCTCCGTTGTCAGGTAGTACAGACCATCTGATTGTGAATAAACATCATGGATTGGTCTGAGTGTAAAATCTGAGTGTTATTCTTTTGGAGAACTTCAAAATGTCCAGATTCAGCCTTACCTGTTTTTTTCTGGTACTTATCTCGAATTTCTTTGCAGCTTCGAGCCACATATGTAGGCGTGACGTCAGCTGTAACGACAGAACGTTGACATACTCTTTATCATGCAAGGTTTCTTCAGCATAAGTATTTACAGATTATAGTGGCAGCACTTAGCCCACTGGACCACTTGGAGCCCCCAGGAGGGCCATTTAAACCAAGGGAGCTCGAAGTTTAAACTAAGAGACAGTTGATTGTTCATAAAAACACATTGTCCTTAACTGTACATTTTAATTAATCGATAAAAATCAATTAATTGCCCTGGTATATGTTCCCAACCCTGTTCTTAGAGAACCCCTTTACAAGGATTAGGAGCCACTCTTTAACTTTAAACTTTAAACTCTTTAAACTTTCATTTAGTTTTACAACATTTTTTTGCACATTTTTAGATTTGTTAAGACGTTCTTACCTGATTCACAGGAAAGCATTTCCGCTGACAGGCACATCAGCAGAAATTCAAACGCCAGTAGAGACGACATGTTTTGAGAAATGTCTGCAAAAAAAAAGAACAAAAAACTGACATTGTTCTGTCACTACATTTTTATCGTTGGATAAGTAGTAAAATAGTAATTAAGACATTACCTGCTGTGCTGTAGTGCTGTTTCTTGATCCGGATGAGTGTCCTGCTGGAGAGAGTGGAGCCTATTTATGTCTCTCTGTCTTGGCAAAAACCCAAGGAAGACTATACTCATAGTGTCAAGGTATGTTTATGTAGTGTATGTATATACTATAACATATAGACATATATACATATAATGTATGCATATCTAGTTTGCACAGTTGTGTGTGTTTACAGAACTGTTTGGTATATTTGTACTTTCATTTGAGGCATGTCGGGTGAGGTTCAGTTTTATTGACAGGGCGCTGTGAGGAGTGGTTTCTTGATCAACAGTGTCATTTATTTAAGGCTATTAATTATTTCAGTGGGCCAGATGTCCAAAGTCTACAGTGTAGGGGTGTCAGTCAATTAAAAAAAAAATTTATGTTAAGCAGGCTCACTGTATAAGTTGAATTTACTTTAAAATATGTGAGAAAACCAGTTGCTTTTAGATTGTTAAGTAATGTTCACTGAGAACTTGAGTTAATTATACCAGAAACCATTATTTATTATGCATGAATAATTAAATATCTTCGTTTGATTGTAGATGTGCCCACAAATGTTCACCTAATTTAAAATCGAGATCTTTTTTTTGTTTAAACTAATTGTGGTTCTACAGTGCTGCAATGAATCACGTTTTTCGAGACTAAGCTTTTAATAACGAGTGTAATATCGGTGTAATATAGTGTAACATTTGGTTTCAATGTCCAAAATTACTGTCTCTAATTCGCCACTGATGGTACATTACCTAGCTATGGTTGGCAAACCTTGCTGAAGATCAGTGATTACCTGTTCAGCAGAAAATTAGCCAGCTTGTGCGTCTGTATGGCGGCAGCACACTGTTTGCAAGCTGTTGTGTATATACCTGGCAACCCTGAGTGTAGAAATAGGACTGGGTAAATTGCAGTGGGCAGATTTGGAGGCTTGATTAGGAGTTAGTTAAAGTAAGTCATTTAACTCTACAAAATATAATATTGAGTAGATGTAAATAATATTCTCTAATCAAAAAATTTGAGACAAAATAAGTAGATATGATTGTGTTAAATGTTAAAAATCTAATTAAAGTCTTAAATTTAATGCTACTCATACTGAACGTATCCGTTGTAAAATGTACTTAATTTACATTGTATTTAAACTGTATTTACCTTTTCCTCCACAATGACTTTACATTAATTTATTTATTCTTTTATTTCTGCTCGAAGCACCGAACAGGTTACATTCAAACATATACATTTTTTAAACTCTTTTTAAACAATTTATTTAAAATTCAAAAAATGTAAAAATGTAAGACAACAATTGGCTCTCACTTTATTTGATTAGAGTGTGCTCCATATTGTAAGTAAATATTACCTAATTTAAACAGCTAACACACACAGAACATAAGGTAAAGTTTACTTTGCATTTCTAAGTACATCACACAGAAATTACACCATTTATTTGGATGATGGGTGTGTCCTCCACCCATAACTGACCATCAGTGTATTTGTCTGATATTAAAGTGTGTTTAACAGTCTGAAAATTTTAAGTATAACAAAAAAGGAAAAACAAAAGAAAACTGTAGGGGGCCAATTTCTTTTTTCACGCCACTGTATATATAAACTACATATACTTATAGTGAGATTACAAGACAAAAATGAGACGATGCAGTTTGAGGGTTTTTTTTTTCACATTTATTTGATTTCTATTTGAAAGGCAAAATTATATCAGCGGATCTTCAGAAAGAAGGAATGAGTTTAGTTTTATTATACATTATGGTCCATCCTCAGATTTACAGCGGAGTCCAGCAGCAGGTCCCAATAACACACTTTCAGAGCATTTATATACAATTCAGTATCCAGTATTTTACACTAGCAGCTCCCAGCAGCTCATCGGTAGAAGAAAAGCACAGCAGATTCGGTGATCTCTCTGGAGGCACTCCATTCTGTATTCGTCCCGTAGCCGCTCCAGTCAAATGATGTGAAATCTCCACACTGCATGGGTGAACCCTCTTGGAAATAACCTCCTCCCCCGATACAATACTGCAACAAATACAGTATATCCATAAGCCAATAGTAAATCAAATATCTATGTAATTCAGCTTCCAAGTCATGTAAAAGCCAAAGAAAAAAAATAGTTTAGGTCCTTTGGAATCTAGAATGCTTAAAGAAATGGGTATACATGTACTAGTGCATTAAAAAAAAAATAGTAATTCAGTTCAAAATGTGAAATTCATATATTATATATATGTATTACACAGAGAGTGATCTATTTTAAGCATTTATTTATTTTATTGTTGATGATTATGGCTTACAGCCAATGAAAACCCAAAAATCAGTGTCTCAGAAAATTAGGTTGTTATTATATAAGTGGTACATTTGGCAGTGTGGTGCTGTAAAATTAAATCTGCATTTCCATAAAAATTGTCAGCGGAGGGAAGCATGAAGTCCTGTAAGATTGTGCGGGAAAAAAAACTGCACTGACTTTAGACTTGATAATAAAACACAGTGGATCAACACCAGCAGATGATAGACATGTCTCTCCAAACCATCACTGATTGGTGGAAACTTCACACTAGACCTCGAGCAGTTTGGACTGTGTGTCTCTCCACTCTTCCTCCAGACTCTGCTCCCTTGATTTACAAATGAAATGCTAAATTTACTGATGATCAGTGATGGTTTGGAGAGACATGTCATCTGCTGGTGTTGGTCCACTGTGCACTACAAATATCAAGACTAAATATCATTGTGTCTTTCTGTTAACTCACATGTTCTGTGTTGCAGCCCCTTATTGGTCTAACGCCAGAACAGATGGCCATGGCTGCCTTCTCATAGTTGAACACTCTGAAAGTGATGAAGCCAGACTCAAACTCTCCTGAAAGAAAGATTCAATATTTATTATTATTTGTTTCTATTTAAACTAGAGAGTACAATAAAACAATTGTTCTTAATTACTAAAACAATAACTGTAAGATATACTTCTGGAGTTGGGTCCATAGAGATTGCTGGTGTAGTCCCTGTTTCCAGTATCGTACACCACCGGGACAGCTGGTCCATTATTAACAAGACAAGCTCCTATTCCATATTTTACTGGGAATTTCTGTGGGCAGAATAAATAAGAATAAACAAATTGGGCACTTGCATTTACCATGGTCATGGACATGATGGTCATGTCAACATTAGGCTTTCACTGATTTTGGACATCATACACCTTTAATACAATATTATATACAGTGACTTCATACCGCTTGAACATTTTTTACATTTTGTCTCCTTACAACCACAATTTTAACGTATTTTATAAAGATTTTAAGTGATACAAACAAACACAAAAGAGCACATAGTTGTAAAATGGAATTAAAAAATATGAATACGGTTTTAATCCAAGCAATTACAGCTGCAAGTCTTTTGGGGGGTTTTCTTTGCCCATTCTTCTTTGCATAATAGATCCAATAGTGCTACACTAAGGAACCCTGAGTGTTCCGGTAAACCAGGGCGATATTAGCTACCGGTTTGTCCCACTTAGCTATAATCTGATGCTAATACTGCTCCAGCAGTGCTAGCCAGGGTTAGCAGCAGGCTACAGGCTGATTATACTCCCCTCTGAACTGGAGAACTAAACTGAAACTCCTGTATAACTCTTTACCTCAGCAGAGTATCTTTACTGCTCTTTACAAACTGACTGGTAGAATTCATACATAAAACACACCGGATTATAAGGCACACTGGTGACTTTTGGGAAAATTAAAGGATTTTACGTGCACCTTCTAGTGCAAAAAATATGATACATGTGGCATGAAGGTTTTTCAGGCTACAGCCACCAATTTGAAAGTCAGAGGTGGCAATTTTATAGTCGTTATAGTGTTTTTGGTTATTCTGTGTAGGTAGGGGCACAAAATACACTTTAAATTCAGTAGAAATCCAAACATATTCACAAGTATTAGTGTAAGTAATGCGTTTGCAAGCCACAAGAGTGTGTTTTTTCTTCTCACCTTGAATAAGTAGAAAAGGTTTCCTCCATGAAGACTGAGGAAGCGATTGTCGGTGTGGTAGCGTAAGATGGAAGCGGTGGTCCACAGCTGTAGCTGAACGTTATTGGGAACGTGCCACACAGACACATCCTGAGCCACGATGTCGTAATACCCAGGATTCTGTAGGCAAGAGTTGCAGACAAGACTATGGCTGAGTCACTGCTACTGTACATAGTTCTTAATGATATCATTTCTGCTTCATTTTTTTTTTAATGATTTGGCTAACACTCGTTTTAATTTGGCCACATTAGAGGGTTCTCTAGCATAAATGTCTTCAATCAGTGAATGTCACTTTTAAACCTTAATTTAGTTTTTTTTTTTTTTTGCCATTCAAAGGTGGAATTGTTTGTGTGCTTTGGGTCATTGTCCTGCTGCAGAACCCAAGTACACCTGAGCTTGAGGTCATGAACGGGTAGACAGACATTCTCCTTCAGGATTGTCTGGTAAACAGCAGAATTCCTGCTTCCAGATCCTGAAGCAGCAAAGCAGCCCCGGACCATCACACCACTACCACCACCATGTTTTACATTTCACGCCACTGTTCTTATGTAGAATTGTAGAATTCTGCCCATTGTACTGTTTACCAAGCTCCCAAAAATATACATGGCTGGGGGTTCTTCGAAATCATCATTAGCATTTGCTGAGAATCCTTACAGCTACTCAAACTATCAGAAAAATGAAATGTGTTTAATATAGACAAACACATAGCATCTTACTGTACCTTGTAGTCGTCACTGGTGGCAGCTTCTGCAGTTCCAAATGTAACCCGATTAGCCCAGGTTCCGTCTCCTTCAGGGGTATTAATGTTATTACCTTGCTGGCTGGACCAGCGGTCACCTACAGTGCACTTCCCATACATGTTGTTCTCGTGCACACTGGCCACCAGCGTCCAGCCGCCTCCAGCAGTGGTCATATCGCAGTAGGTCTGGTAGACAACCCCACTGTCCGTTGTCAGGTAGTACAGACCGTCTGTATGTGCACAAACATCATCATTATCATCATCACCATCTGATTGGTTAGAGAAAGCTAATTGAGAAAAAGAAGAAAGTGAAAAACCAAAAACAGCACCCGGTTTACCTTCATAAATTCGATACTTGTCTCTGATTTCTTTGCAGCTCCGGGCCACATATCTCATCCTCTCAAGAAGCTTCTCAATTTCGTGGTTGGAATTTGAGTCGTTGATGTTGATACACGGAGCGTCCGATTCCTGAATTACGTACATTGCGCTCACTGCAGTGACAGATGATAAATAAAGCACATTATGCTGCAAATCGTTGAACTTGTGGTTCTAAAAGTTCTGGAATCTGCCTCCAGAACTACTGCTTCTCCTCGAGATTTAACCCTTAGAACCCTACGGACGGATTTTCCGTCCAGAATCGCACCTTGTGTTCTCAGCTTAATTACTCAGGAATCCCTTCTCACATAAACATAATCCATATATGGTTAGAAAGGGCGGAACTTACTCTTTCTAAAAAATAGTGATTTCATCCCAGTGCAGTAAAGCTAAATCTACAAGAAACCCATTGAGAAAAACACCTAAAAAAGTGAGATCTCCTTCCCCAACCAATATTATTTACCTTTAGTATTTATTTACCTTTTGTATTTTGTCAACGTAATAATTAATAAACCATGTAATGAACTCAAATCATCAATATTCTTATGCCTTCAACTCATATACACTCTAGCCTAATCATTTTTGAAAAGATATCTTGGGTGTGAATATATTTAAAGTCTATACATTTAAAAATAAGTAAAAACAAAAAAAGAAAAAAAAACAGGAGCTTGGTAAAATGTTGACTAAAACATGGCCAGTTCCAGGAAAATATAACAATTCTGCTTCCTTTTACATTTTAAATGATGATATTTTTGAGCAGCCGTATGTCTTCTGGAGTAAAAGAGATCAGGGCATGTGTCTGTCTGATATAATTACTGTGTTATAAGACCTGAAAGAGGAACTGACAAAAACGGAGAAAAAACACACCAAAACAGCCTAGAGTTTAAAGGGTTAAAGGACAATTAAGTATATTTTTGTAGTAATATTTTCTGTAATAACCCATGACATGACATGTATTCTCAGTGTGCTCTTATTCAGACTGTGTGGTAAGTCTTGCTAATCTGTGTGGGTTTTAGCCTCTAAACCTGCCCACCACCACCACTCCCCCATTCCCAGTTCCACACCCTGAGTTGCCAGGTACAGAACACAACGGCATGCAAACAGTGTGGATATGTGGGAGCTGACTAATTGTCTCCTAAACAGGTAATCGCTGTGCTTCAGTAAGGTTTAGTTTCAGTAGTGAAGAGAAGAATTAGAGGTCTGACAGGTGAAACAGTGCTTAGCAGTAGTTAAGTATTTGCTAAGATGACGAAATAAAAAAGCAGCTTGTCTGGGCCAACACAACTCCACTGGACAACTAAAAAATAAAGGTATTCCAAAACCTTTGACTAGTTGTTTGTATGTTTGTTGATCAGCTGTGTGTCAATCTGGCAACCCATGTGGAACTGGACTTAATAGCAATTTTCCACCCTACTTCTCATCATCTAGAACTAATTTGTTATTTTATAAGAGACTCTTGAATGTTAGAGGTGGATGTAGAGGTACTTACTTGGTTTGGATTCACAGAGGTGTAGACATATCAGCAGCAGAAACCCCAAAGTCAGCATGTTTGACAAAAACACTCTGTGTGTGAAAAGCAATGATCAAAACACTGATCAAAAAGTATATAATAAATATAGAACACTGCATATATTCAGTTATTATTGTATTACCTTGTGATCTAGCAGTATGTAGAGATGAATGTTCTTAAATCTGTGAATGTTCAAGTCTGTCTTGTCTCTCTCTTTCTCTCTCTCTTTCTGGAGTCATTTAGAAATCGCTGCTTATTTATTCTGGTTCCTTATCTCTTGCAATGTTGCCAGTAATAAATAAGGAAGTATTTCTTTGTCAGTGTATGATTAACCTTGGCTAGACAACATTTTTATGTTTTTAATACAGGTCATTTACATTTTAGATATTGTCTGTCCACACATCTATTATACATGGCTCTTGGCATGCATTCATAACATAGAGACTGGACTACAGTAATGTTCTTTTGGCTGAAAGTCCATGTGAATTACTTCATAAGCTCCAGCTAGTTCAGAATCACTGTGGACAGATTCTCCTTCTCGTCTGAGCTGCGGATCTCTGCAGCTCCTCCAGAGTGACCATGGGCCTCCTGGCTGCTTCTCTGACCAGTGCTCTCCTTGCTTGATCTGTCAGTTTGGGTAGAGCATGTTTTGGTAGGTTTGCAGTTGTAGAATACTTTATTTTATATTTTTGTATGATGGATTGAACTGTTCTTTTTGGGATGTTTATGAGGCTCTCAAAGGTCTTGACCCATAGAATCTGAAGGAAATGCTCACACCTTACAACCCTCTAAACCTCCAAAATCCTACTTAGCTGAATTAACTTGTAGATAGAAAGTCAGATATGGAAGCTCTAGTCGCGTTTATATAGATAAACAATGGCTCGCAATAGTATTGTTATATTGGTATATAGTAAACAGGCAAAAGAAATTCAGCCCTTCTATATCATTACGTAGTAGAGCCACCTTTCGCAGAAATTACAGCAGCAAGTCTTTTGCGGTTTGTCTCTACCAGCTTTGTGCATCTAGAGACTGAGATTCAGCCAGGTTGGATGGAGAGCGTCTCATAACAGCAGTTTTCATGTCTTACCACAAATGCTTAATGAGATGTAGGTTTTTCAAGACTTGGACTGGGTCATTCTAACATACGAATATTCTTTTTATCTGAATAAATCTACTGTAGCTCTGGCTGTATGTTTGGGGTCATTGTCTTGCCATCAACTCTGACAAACTTCCCTGTCCCTGCTGAAGAAAAGCATTCCCACTGCATGATGCTGCCACCACCATGTTTAACAGTAGGGATGTGTGTTCAGGGCAGTGATGAGCAGTGTTACTTTTCTACCACACACAGTGCTTTTCATTTTGGTCTCATCTGACCACAGCACCTTTTTCCACAAATTGCAAACGGGACTTCTTATGTCTTTCTTTCAACAATGGTTTTCTTCTTGCCAATCTTCCATAAAGGCCTGATTTGTGGAGTGCATGGACAGATTCTCCTTCTCATTTAAGCTGCGGATCTCTGCAGCTCCTCCAGAGTGACCATGGGCCTCTTGGCTGCTTCTCTGACCAGTGCTCTCCTTTCTCCATCTGTAAGTTTGGGTGGATTATGGCCTTATGTCTTGGTAGGTTTGCAGCTGTAGAATACTATTTTCCATTTTTGGATGAGGAATTAAACAGCGCTCTTTGGGATATTTAAAGGTTGGGATGTGTTTTTATAACCTAACCCTGTTTTAGAGGTTTCCACAACTTTATCTCTGACCTGTCTGGTGAGTTCCTTGGTCTTTATGATGCTGTTTGTTCACTAGTGTTCCTCTAACAAACCACTGAGGCCTTAAAAAAAATTCACAATGATGTGCTACTTTGTGTTGGTCAATCACTTAAAATCTCAAATAAAATACATTTAAATTTGTGGTTGTAAGGTGACAGAATGCGAAAAAGTTCAAGGAGTATAAATGCTTTTCCTGTTTCAGGAAGACAGGAATCATGAGGAAATAACACCATGTTGATTATTACCCATCGTGAAGATAAGATCAAAGCGTTATGTTTTGTCTAATTAAAGAGGGTAAAGTATCGGAATGGAAAAACGTGCCTTTAGCAAAGTTTAACAACTTACCCTACAGCTTCTCTACAGTGTCAGAACATGTGACACAACAGAGAGGATGTGGAATTTGACAAAACAACTTTTTTTTTTGCTTCAAACCTACTTTACACAAATTTACATAACTTAGTGCAGTGTTCACCAGTTTTATCTGTAAAGGGCCAGTAAAACTTTACTATATTTATTCCAACTGTTGCACACTAATTAGAAACTATGTTCTGATTCACCCTACAAAACTTTCAGAGTGCTCAAACTGCTATATTCTTATTAGTCTTACAAAATCATAAATCATAAAACGAGCAACAGAGCAAGAATCAAAAAGCCAAAAATCAAACCAACGAAGAATCCAAAAGAATGGAGGGGCACATCTTTAAGGAATGAAACGCGAACAGGCAACGGAACTCAAATCAGTATGCAACAACAGAAGTTGGCAATACTTCGCAAATAAGCTGAGAGTTATAAGTGTAGCATGTAGCAGATGCTACGATTGATTTGTGGTAGTTTCTGATCAGGAAGCAACATTTGACAATGTTTGTTGTATTTTGTATTTTGTACATTAATTCTAATATTAACATCATATCTAAAGATCTACAATTAGTTCATATGTAGTTTAGCATAATAAAACATTTTGTAAAAACTTGTCAGTCTCCATGTTTGGGCAAAGAGAGAGTTTAAATCTGAGTATAAATCTTGGCAACAGAGAAGACAGAAGAGAACGCAACAGACTCTTGACTCTTACTAACATTAACGTAACTAGCTTTCTAATCCACCAGTGAACTGTATCAGTGATTTAACTGTAACTGTTTTATTTGTACATAATACCTATTTGTTGAAATATCTGCATATTTGGTAAAATTATAGCTTACAAAACGTTGTGTTAATGATTACAGTGTGTACGCCTCATTATCAACACCCCTGACTTTGTTCTTCTCCCACGCTGAGGCCTAGAAAAGTGTGACATGTGCTGTTATTGGGAAATCCTCAGTTGTTTGTTCTGGTTAACTCGTCCCACACGTTTTGATTGACCTTGTAGAGGACAGACAGGTTCATTGTTATGTTTCTTTAGCTTCATATATGCTGTAAAAAAAAAAAGTAATAAACCCTCAACCTTTGGGCAGGAATTCTGACACAGTGCCCAGAGCAGCTGTTATTTGGGTGCCGGGTCATCCTCGACACTGCAGTGACACTGACATAGTGGTGGTGTGTTAGTAGTGTGTGTTGTGCTGGTAGAAGTGGATCAGACACTGCAGCAGTGCTGCTGGAGTTTTTAAACACTACTTAGTGTCCCTGCTGGACTGAGAGTAGGTCATCAACAACATCCTGTGACCTCTGATGAAAAGTTAGAAGATGAGTTGAAGTTGGAGCAGGGACTGTGGGTGGGATTGTCAGTGTTTAAAAACTCCAGCAGCACTGCTGTGCCTCATCCACCATGTCTCTGTAACTGTAGTGCTGAGAATGATCCACCCCACTAATAATAATAATAATAATAATAATAATAATAATAATAATATATTTTTATGTCTTAAAAGTGCAACTGTCTCTGAAGAAAAGCTGTAGTTTAAATAGTTAAACTGTGCTAAAGATGTTATGGGATAGTGGGGGAGTATTTATTTGTTTAGTTTTTTTATGTGTGTATTGTTATTTGTTAGGGTTTTTGATTGATTAAATTGGTGATTTGTGCACTGTGTTTCGGTGCTGCCTAAGGTGGGGTTTGAACTCATACATGCTTTAAAAGAATGGCAGAGGAGAAAATGGCGGGAAAATCAATCAAAGGGCCTGCCACATGGCATGGCCCAAACAAAGCAAGTGGAACCGAACAAACCTAAAGAAACTTAGGAAAACTTTTTGAGAACTTTTCTCTGCTGTTGTGGCTTCTTCTTTTCAGATCTATCTTCTTTCTTCTGTAACCTTTTATTTTTTTCAAAATCTTTTCTCTTCTTTTTTGTGGCTTCTTTTAAGATCTATTTTCTTTCTTTTGTAAGCCTTTTATTTTCTTAGGATCTTTTTACTTTTTCTGGCTTCTTTTAAGATCTATTTTCTTTCCTTTTGTTTTTTTTTCAAGATCTTTTCTCTACTTTTTGTGGTTTCTTTTAAGCTCACTTCTTTCTTTTGTGAGGATTTTTTGTTTTCTTTCAAGATTTTTTCTCCTTTTTCTGGCTACTTTTAAGACCTCTTTTTTTCTTTTGTGACCCTTTTATTTTCTTTTAAGATCTTTTCTATTATTTTTTGTGGCTTCTTTTGAGATCTCTTTTTTCTTCTTTTGTGAGCCTTTGTTTCTTTTGAGATCTTTTCTTTTTGTGTTACACACTATTAGCGGCCATCTCTCTACAAAGGTGTAACAAGCAACTGTTGCATGAATGTTTTTATGTTGGGTCTCACAGCTGAGATTGTTCAGTGCTAATTACTGCTGAGGATTCTGGGACTTGGAGTATTTTTGGCCCAGACCCACTAGCTTTTTTTGCTGAAGCGTCCAGGCCCTCTGCTGGTGGTTCTTACAAAAGGCATGTTTTTCTGTTTGGAATACCAGATTTCATGGTTCATGTCTTCTTAAAATAGAATGTGTATCATTTTAATAACACCTATGACCAACACAAACTGTTCAACAACAGATTCAGAGCGTCTGTCTCTGACTTTACAGCTACAATTTGGAACAGGTCCTGTAGGTAGCATCTTTAATTGTCTAATTGTGCAGACAGTGAGTGATTAAACACAGTGTTTAAAACTCCAGCAGCACAGCTGTGTCTGATATACTCCTAGCAACAGAATACACACTGCCAATGCTTCTGCAGTGCTAAGATAAGAATGACCCACCACCCAAATAATAAATGCTGTGTGGTGGTGGTCTCTCCTGTGGGGTCCTAACCATTGAAAAACAGGCTAAGAGGAGGATAAAGTATAAAGTATGAAGAGAAACAGAAGGACAACAGTGTGTCCTTTAGCTCAGTGGAGCTGAAACAAATTGATAATTGCTGTAGAAACAAGAAAGCAGTCATAATGTTGTTATACTTGATCATTGATCATCCATAAGCATAAGATCCATGTGTGCCATGTATATCTGAATAGTGTGCTTGGAAGCTAACATTTTTCTAATGCCCTGCATATTTTAGTGCATATGTTTGATTGTGTAATTCAATAAAAATGTAACTCTTCTTCAGTGACTAACCAAACCGGTAAGACGAGTCAGTCGTACACAATGAAAGTGAAAGGAATGATGTTGCAATGAATTCAGGCCCAAATTAAGATGAGAAACCCATTGCGAGGCCTGAAACTAAAAAAAAAACCACACAATTAAAATGGAAGTCAGTGAAAGCAATCTTGGTCGATTTCAAGACGTTTAGAGGCAGGACTGGCTGTCCAGAACAGTCACAGCTTTTTATATTGGCAGCAGTATGCTGCATTGCTTTTCTAAAACATGTCAAGTCCGTCACCAGTGTTTTGGTGTGTGGTATAGTTACAGTACCTCTAGACATGTGTCTGTCTCTCAATGTCAGAAAACCTCAGTCATTGCTATGTGAGTGTAGAGAAGCATTGTACAGATCAGAGCTTTTACTAATCGTTAATATCTTACATTTCTTGCTCATGTTTTTTGTTTTTTGGACTACAATTTTTCCTGGGTCGCTTGAGTTCATGCACACGAAACCACTTGCCAGGTTGAGCGACGCCGAGAGTCTGACGTTAAGTGAAGTTTAAGGGTTAACTTTCCCTAGCACTCAGTGCTATACCTTTATGACTAAGGCTGTATCTCTGAAAACATTTAGTCCTATGAGTTTTATAGCTGTAAAATTGACTGTGGGGGGAAGGCAGGTAGGCGTTCTCTGCTGCAGTGCTGTTAGCCAATCAGAGGCAATATGTTTGCATGTATGAATATTCATGAGCAAGAGCCGACATCCTGTTTTTCTTCAGAGACCAAGGCTTTTTTTTTTTTTTCCAAAAAACGACTTACATGACATTCAATAATATTAGAGACCACAACTAGACATTTTAATATGAATGAAAAAATGATGAAATGAGGCCGTTAAGATAAATAAAAAACATGATGTCCATTAAAATTGTTGGTTATAATACAACAAATAAAAATTAGGTAGTGTACACTAGGTAGTGCACTAGGGGCTCTGCGGATTGGGACGCGCCCTCTCTGGTCTCTCGCAGGCAGGGCGGAGCGGCGGGAGAGTCTATCCGCGGAGAGAGCGCTGTTCGGGGGGGTGTGGGAGAGTCTATGATGGGGAAAAGGGAAACTCTGACGTCTGGAGGAGAAAACACAGAGGCGGAGGAGGAGGACGGAGCCGCAGCGGAGGACATGGCTACTAAAAAGCAGTATGGATCGATTTTCCTCGCGTTACTAGCGGCGTTTCTTGCCTTGTGTGTGGCTCCTCTCACAGCAGAGCTCCCCTGTAAGTAGATCAGTGAGTGTGTGTTTATTAACTGCATGCGGTCAAAGTACACACACACACACACACACACACACTGACTGTAAAGCAAACAAACAGCCGCATTAAACACACAGTGGACACACGGTCTGTGTGTAATAGCCTGTACAGTGAGACACTTATTCATTATTATCTAGGTTGGTCAACTAGGTTTAAGCTAAGTAGGGTTAGCTAGCTGCTGGGTGCTAAAGCTAAAAGCTAAGCGCTTCCTTCCCTTCAACTGCGATAATGAACTTGTAACTAAGGGGAGTGAGCTCAGATCAAATTAGTGTTCTTTACCTTACCTACTGTGTGTTTCTGGAGCCACGCCAGAAAAAAAAACAACACACAATAAAACTTAAATATAATTAGTCTACAGTTTGTTTAACTAGCTAGCTTAACTAGCTAACCAGATAAGTAGCCGGTCTTCCTCTCAGTTTGTTAGTTAGGTTAACTAGCCAGGTAAGTTAACTAATGCTAGCTGAACTGACTATTTTTCCTCTCAGGTTGTTAGCTAGCTAGGCTAACTAATTGGGGTTGTTAGCTTGCTAGTTAAGCTAACTCAGGCTGTTATACTAGTTTAGCTAACTCAGGCTGTTGTGCTAGTTTAGCTAACCCAGACTGTTATGCTTGTTCATCTAAGTCAGGCTGTTATGCTAGTTAAGCTAACTCTGGCTGTTATGCTAGTTAAGATAAGTGAGGCTGTTATGCTAGTTAAGCTAACTCAGGCTGTTATGCTAGTTACCTAAGTCAGGCTGTTGTGCTAGTTAAGCTAACTCAGGCTGTTATGCTAGTTAAGCTAACTCATGCGGTTATGCTAGTTTAGCTAACTCAGGCTGTTATGCTAGGCTGTGACGATGGGCAACATAACCTGGCTAACTCAGGTTGTTAACCTAGCTAGCTAACTTTATGCAGTTGGTAGTTAACTTGGTAACTTGTGCTGTTTTTTCCTCAGGTTGCTAGCTAGCTAGATAATGCAGGTTTTAAGCTAGATTTTAAGCCCCCCCCCCCCCTCAGGTTGTTAGCTAGCTAATTAACTAACTGGTTGTCCCTCAAGTTGTTAGCTCAGTAGTTAGCTAACTCGGGTTGTTAGCTAGGTAGGTTAGCTAGCTAATTAACTAATTGTTTGAATTTTAGTTTACACACATATATATATATATATATATTTTTTATCCACCACAGGAAATGGCTTGGTGTATATTGATATCAAAATAATATAGTTTTGACAGATATTAAATATATTAGGGCTGTTGTTCGCAAAATAAATTTTAAGCTAATTTTATTTTGTTTATTTTACTTGTAGAAGCTTAACACTGAGCGAATTACTTAAACACACCAGATTATTGGACTGTATAGGCTTTAAATTGTCATTTACTGGCACAAACCTGTTTATTAACAGAACTACTACTGTTAAACACAGATAATCAAGTATATAGAGAAATTTGTGTGGGTTAGCGCAGTTTATCTGGCTAGTGTGTTAAAATTTATAGCAGTAATATGTATTGCCCTTGTATTTTAAAAATATTCATCCTGGCCCCTGGCTTGGTGTTGTAGGTTGAGTGTGTCTGCTGTAGGCCTGCTGATATTAATCCCTCAGGAAGTTCAAACTTCCCGCTGCGCTGCTGACCTGGTCAGCCTGGTTCAGGAGTCGTGTGGTTGGGAGGCATGTGCTTTTTTACAAGTCAGATTAGAGCAGGCATGTGACATGGCTCAGTCAGCCGAAGCTCATGTGCTGCTGAAAGTTACAGTACACAGTTTCAGCGCTCTCTCTCTTTCTCTCTGCATGTGGTCGGGGTGAGTACAGTATGAGTGTGTGTGTGTGAAGTGTGAATAGGCAGTCTGTGTGTTGGTTCTAAACTGTGCGTCGCTTATTAATCAGGTTTGTAATGTTAGGCTTCACAGCACTGACAGTACAAAAGGCTGTGATATACACGAAGTCATGGTGTGTTTACTGCTGGTTAAGGCCTGCCTGCAGCTGTGTGTGGGGCTGCATGATTTATCTGTATGAAGTGTGCGATAAACACATTGAAAGAACTACGATAGTGTGTTAAATAACACATTTCCGTTACATTACCTGCATGCAGCAACAGAGGGAGCTTGTTGAACTGCAGACTGCACCCTTTTCATATCGAGACCTGAGGTAGAGTGAGTTGGAGGAAGGTAGAAGCAAGGAAGAAGGATGCGGTGTGAGGTAAAGGGAGGTACAACAAGGCGGAGTGCATACAGGAAGATTGTGTGTTAGAGGGAGGTCGAGTTAGGTAAGGCAGTAAGGAAAAGCGAGGTACAATGAGGCACAGAGAGGCAGGACGCAGCATAAAGCAAGACAGAGTGAGGTGAAGTAAGGTAGACATAGGCGAAGTGATGTAGAGTTAGATAGAGAGGGGTAAATACGGACAAGTCGGAGCGTGCTAGAAGAAGGTGACATTAGGTACAGGAAGGCAAAGCGAGGTATAACAAGGCACAGCGAGGTGGAGTGAGGTACAGAGAGGCAGGGCATGGAGCAGAGTGAAGCAAGGCTAAGTGAGGTACATAGAGGGAGGCAGAGCAAGGAAAAGCGAGGTGAAGTGAGGTCCAGAGAGGCGACGTGAGGCACAGTAAGGTGCAGCAAGGCAGAGCGAGGTAGAGGGAGGCCGAGATGGAGCAACATACAACAGTATATACAACTCTGCTAAAAAAAAAAAAAAATTAGACCACTTAAAAATGCTGAGTTACTTTGATTTTACCAAATTGAAAAAAATATAATCAAGACGAAGATGGATGATCACAAGCCATCAAATAAAGCTGAATAAAGTTATCCAAAAGCAGCGTGTGATTGAATTATGGGTGGAGCCACACAAAATTATCCATTTGCATTAGAGTAGTTCTGCTGTAACTGTTTGACGATCTTTTTCTACAGCTTCCAGACCTCGTCGGAAGACTACAGTTTTGAAGATGGATGAGGCAACCTTGTCCGTGATCAATGAGTTCCAGAGTGACATGGTGCTGTCTGTCATGTCCAAACATTGCTTCCAGGTGAGAACCTACTAGAACCATACTGGAGACACCGACGCTATGTTCACATTACCAGGCTGAAGTGACTCAAATCTGATTTTTTGCTCAATGTGGCTTAGATCTGATTCTTTTATGGCTGTGTGATCGTTCTGAATCTGATTTGATTGAGTCACTTTTGTATGTCGTTCTTAATCGGATACGTATCCAATCCGTGGACATACGACATGAATGTCTCTTTGCTTTTACGCATGCGCTACATGCTTCTCTCTCGTACGCACACTCTATCTTTTGGTGCAGCTATAGCTGCGAAAAAAACAGCAAAAGCAAACCACCTGTCCTTTTTTCACCTTCTCAACCTGAGCATGAACTTCAGACCAGCTGTTTGCTGTTTCTCCACTCCAGCAAAAGATGCTCCACATATGAGCTGCTAACGCATCCATTTCACAGATACAGATGACTCACATTTGTGAATGTGAACCGTCAACATCTGAGCAAAAAATCGGATTTGAGCAAAGTGGCTTGTAATGTGAACGTAGCCTTATTTTTAGGCCTAGATATCTCAGGATGTAGTCTTTCACATTGAAGCTATGGTTCAATACAAACATAGTCAGTAGGTCAAGTTCCAAAGTTTTGTATCTGGGATTTCCCTTTACCTTTTTTTGGAGTGTTTGTGAGGTCAAGATATTGTATCATCACCAAATCCCCAACTTATGTTAAAACTCTTGTACAGAGAACACAGTTCCACCTCTCCAGTGCTAATATAATAGAAATACTACTCTATTGGCTTCCATTACCTTTTATTAATATTAGCCATTAGCCCTGTGGCTCCAGAGGTAACCGGTCGAGTTTAAGCGTCTGTTTCTTTAAAGTGGAGCAGTTGCGTGATGTCCGCCTGTTTGTCTAACCCGTGCAGTTTTCTTCTAGTGTTTGCCGCAGCCTGTGGGACTGGTACCAGCTGGACTTGGGCCAGGAGATCCCACCACAGTGGGCTTCACTGTGAGCACCCAGCACGCGCTCATGCTGCAGCTCAACACGACTCCAGATAACTCTGAACTGTGCAGGTGAGATACTTGGTCACTACCTGCCTGGATATATAGTGTGTAATCCACTATTGGATTTCCAGCCATACCATAGCTACTTAACATAGATATTGAATTTAAAAGACATTTAAAAATAAAAAAACCTCAAAATTACAGAAAGATTATTTTTTAATAAACGTGTGTTTTCGGGTCTATTTTCATATACAAGGCGCACTGGATTATAAGGCCCATTTCCTTCTAATTCAGCAGGTCTTGCTGCTGGGTGGCGAGACCTGTAAAGCTAAGCTTAAACGAGTTAGACAAGTCAAACCAGTGCTTGATATTAATCTACACAGATTTCTCTCCTGAAAACTGTTTATTTGGGTGAGTAAAGCGCTTCTGTTTATTTACAGTAAGCTTAGATTTCCATATTTCCACTAAGGCTGGAGCATTAGCGTTAGCGACTAACCAGTAATGCTGCCTTACTGGCTCACGACAGCGCTACACTGAGGAACCCTGAGTGGTTCTGGTAAACCCGGGCGATAGTAGCTAGCGATTCGTCCTACGTAGCTTGTTTTAACACGATAAACACGGAGGCTACAGTCTGATATACTCACCTCTAAACGATCAAATAACTAGCACGGTTAGCAGGTAACGCTAATGCTGCTCTAGCAGTGCTAGCTAAAGTTAGCAGCAGACTACAGGCCTGTAATACTCACCTCTGAATGGCCGAATGGCTAGCACTAGCAGGTAATTCTAATGCTGCTGCAGCAGTGCTAGCTGGGGTTAAAAGCAGGACTGGCTTTACTTCATACATAAGACGCACTGGATTAAAAGGCGCAGTAGCGATTTTTGCGAAAATTAAAGGTTTGTAAGTGCACCTTATAGTGCAAAAAATACAATAAGTACACAAGCAGAACTAGGTGGACTGAACTATTTCAGTAACTGTTTTAATAATGTAATCAGTGGAATATCTTGATAGACAATAGAACAGTATTTGGTCTTGGTATCTTTCTAAAAACATTAAAATAAAGAGATTTTAACTTTAGTCAAAACTATATTGGGGTGATAAATGGAAGATATTCGTGTGGCATGTTGTTCTGCTTGTCTCTTAATACTGTGTCAGCTGTACAGTTTAAATAAATCCTAATCACCTTACTTCTTTTGCCCTGCTGTGTTAGGATGTATTTCCACTTTGGGGAGCACGGGAACTACTCTCTGTGGGTGAAGGACCTAAATGCCCCCTCACAGGCCAACTGCACCATGGTCACCAACTCTGAGCCAATTAACAGCTATCTGCGTGAGTATCTAAATTGAATTTAATGTTATTAAAGAGCACCTGCATTCATATTTAAATATGCAGTATGTATGGTAGAATGGTATGGGAGAAACGTATATCACAGTATGTTTCTTTTTACAATTACAGTCAGAACAGTATAATTCCAAAAATAGCTGAGAATGCCCACAACAGATTAGGTGTTTAAAAAAATATCGGTATTGTATTATATTGTGATATTTTGCTATGCAATACTGTATCGATTTTTAAAAATGCAGTCGGTCAATTTAAATTATTTGTTTACATGCAAAGATTGGTGTCAGAAGTGGTTCATTTTGTGTTATGTTGTTTAAACCCCAACCATTAGAGGGCAATGTTGTACAATATTATTAAATCCCACTGTTATGAGTGGATATAGAGTAAACCTTTCTTTTACTCAGATTTTATTAATGCGGTATTATGAATGTTTTTTTTAATAATATTTAATTTAAACAATTAAACAGTGTAACACCTTGCTTACTGTATTACTGGATTGATATGTTGGGAAATGTTGAATCTGATCTCACTAATAACAGCTTCTTTTCCTTCTCTTTTTTATATATATAAATAAATACAGCCATCCTGCTTGCTTTCCTTGTGTTCTCCAGTTTATATGTGTTGGCTGCCATCTGGAACTCAGTCAGAGGGTAAGATCACGTTTAAATCCCATCTGAACGCTGTAATCCATGTAATTCAGGAACTTTACTGAAAATCCGAAAGTCAGCTTTCTAGATTTCTAATCCGATTGTAGCTCGAACTTGTAGTTGCCAATTGTTTATTCTGGTTGTTTTTGAAACTGTCAGTTTAGGCCGATGGGTTCAGGACTGAGTTGTGGTTGATGCAGGCTGGTGTTTGAGGCCTGTGCTTTGAAGTCTAGTGATTAAGGCCCCTAATTTTCAGGTAGGGTAATAACGCCAGAGTTTCCAGTGCAGGGAGATAAAACCTCAGCATCCAAAGTGTCCAAGGCTGGCGGTTGAGTCCAGAAAATTCCGAAGCTTCCGAGGCTGTTGGTTGAGACTAGAGCTTCCAGAGCTTCTAAGGCTGCAGGTTGAGGCTAGAGCTTCCAAAGGCTCCAAGGATGCTGGTTGAGACCAGAGCCTTCAAAGCTTTCAAGGATGGCTGTTGAGGCCAGAGCTTCAAGGGTAGAGCTTGATGCAGGAACGTCTGGCAGTTGATGCCAGACCTTTTAAAGTTTTTAAGGCTGCTGGTTAAGGCCACAGCTTCTAAGACGAGGGTTTTAGTGAGATCTACGGAATCATATCAATGAAACAAAAAAATATAATGGGTATGATTCGAGAATAGCTTTGTACAGCTGAATCATGTTCTTTGCATTTTGTTGAATACTTTGAAACATGTCTCCTGAGTACTAAGGGTTTCGAAACTGCAGTTGCCCAAAAGCAGGTCAATTGGCTTATTAAACAAGCTCTGCAGCATTGCGGTACAACAGTGTGGTACAAAAAAAACATGTCTCCTTCTGGTCTTTTCATATTTCATTCACATCTTCTAGTCTTGTGATGTTTTATTTCTTCTTTCTTGGAGGCAAGCAGCGTCTCTCAGCTTGCTGCAACAAAACTACAAAGGATTGTAAAGCAGTTTGTTCCTGGACGCCCTCAGTAGGGATTCTGTTGCTTTGGGGGAAACGTACAAGCCTGTTTGTGTTTAGATATTTATTTGTTTATTTTCATTTTTTTCCTCTCTTTTCTGGCTGTTTAGGCTCGAAGCTGTGAACAGTCTTCTTCAGCGTTTGGGAAGCACCATGGAGGCCGAAAGACTCATCAACTCTGTGAGGGACTTTTCACTATTTACCTTTGAATTTGACCGTATTCGCCCATTTTCACCCTTTTAAATTGTGATCAGTGGTTTCGGAACTGATGGTTGTCTGATGGTTTCATGTCTGGAATATGAATCATATTGTATTGGGATTAGGCCTGTCACGAAAACTTAGTTATCGACTTATCGTCTGTATCATTTTTGCCGACGTCAATAATAGGTTTTGGGTTTCCGCGTTGAGCATGAGAGAGTTTCAGCGCTGTGTTGCTCTCTCTCCAGCTCTCAACGAATCTGTCAGACAGGGAGTCCCAGGGTGGTTGTACTTTTTTGTTTATTTAGGATATTAAAATATTTTTCTATTTGAAGCCCAAAGTCTGCTCTTAATAATTAAAAGTTGGTTTCACTGTAAAATGGTGTAACAATATTATTATGCTAGTATATTGTTACTGTGGCACATTTTCTTAAAGCTCCTTTGGGAGGACAGAAGCAGGAAAAAAAAGTATTTTCAATAGTGGTGCTTTAAAATGACAATATTATCATTTATCGCAATCATTTCTGGGACTGTATATCGTCCTGAAAATGTTGTCATCGTGACAGGCCTAATTGGGATTTTTGGGTCTGTGGTTGAGCCTATTAGTTTCAGAACTACTGGTTCAGACTTATAGTTTTGGGTGTAGCAGTTGTGTCTGATGTTTTCGGTACTGGCGGTTAAAATTAATTGTTAATGGTTTTGATACTAATGATTGGGGGATATCTGTTGAGGCCATTGATTACAACACCTTTATACTCACCATTCTGTGTGACTGCTTTCACCATCGTATAATCCCGATCACTTGTTTATATTCCCACGCATGTCTGTAGGAGCTGGGCTCGCCAAACAGGCTGGTGGATTCGTCAACTGAATCGATAATTCCTGCCAGCCCTGGGAGGAGACTTCGCTCTCTTGACACGTTCAGGGGGTATGTGTCTGTCTGACCGTCTGTCTGTCTGTCAGAGGGGGTCTATGAGGAACTTTACCTTATACTCTTCCCTGTGATTGAATGACCTCAGTGAATGATCATGGAAGATCTGAAGGAGGTGGATGGATTAATAGTGAAGTAATATTAGTAATAATTGAATAATAGTAATATTTAGTAGATATTTTCTGACAATTAAACCACAGTTATATACACTGCTCTGTTAAATCGCTGGTTAAACACACTCACTGATTTACTGCTTCTCCTGCAGACTCTCTCTGGTGGTGATGGTGTTTGTCAACTACGGAGGAGGACGCTATTGGTTCTTCAAACATGAGAGCTGGAACGGTGAGCCTTTCTAATTAAAAATATCCATTTTCTAAAGTATGCATATCGTTTGATTTTGCATTTAGCCAGTTTTAGTACAGCTGTTACCAGGTTGTCACAGAAGTTGATTTCACTGCTGAGCTACAGAGATCTACGCATAAGTAAGAGTTCTTTTAGCCAATCAGAGAGCTTCATTTTCACAGAACTGCTCCGCCCTGCTTAGCTTTGCAGTTTAGTTAAAAAAAAAAACCCTTAATAATGGTGAGACAAGGGGTGTGCAATGTATATATTGTCTTTGATAAGCTGTGAGCTGATGTTATTAGATATGCTAAGCATTGGGGTCAGCTCGTTATTGACGTGGCCGGTTAGCAAGGATGCTAATCCAGCAAGCTATCTGTGGAGTCATAGGCTACTTTTCTTTCCAGGCTTCATATTCCATATTACACTTGCTTTGCTAAAGTCTCTCACACACATTTTATTACCTTTTTATTACCTGAAGAACAGTAGAGTGTAGAGGACTTGATGGAATGGGTTCTTTAGCTTTATACTGGTGATTCTGCTCTGAACTAGCCAACAAATAATGGAAGCTTACACCTCACCAACTGGCCCTGAAGCTTCAATATTTAGTATAAATAAAGTTGTCTTCTGTTTTTCTCCTTCAGGACTCACTGTGGCTGATCTGGTCTTTCCCTGGTAAGTGTAAAGTCCTAATCAGAGGAAGTGTGTGTTCTGCTTTTAAACCCCCCAACACACACACAAATGCTGACATGTTGGGGATTGTTCGCCACTGTAATGAAACCATCACATATCAGCAGTTTAAACTCATTAAATCACATGATCTGTACCAGAGGGCAGCTATTATTTGGGTGGTGGCTCATTCTCAGAAATGCAGTGCCGTTGGTGTGATTTTAAAAGTTTATTTCTTTTATTGTTCATAATTATTATGGCTTACAGCCAATGAAATCCCAAAACTCAGTGTCTCAGAACAATAGAATATTATATTGTTAGATCAATTGGTACTTTTAACAGAGTGGGCAGTGTGCCAAGTCCTGCTGGAAAATGAAATCTGCATCTCCATAAAAGTTGTCAGCAGCAGAGGGAAGCATTAAGTGCTGTAAGATTTTCTAGGAAAACGCTGCACTGACTTGATTAGACTTGATATAGCCCACAATGGCAAAAGTACCAATTAGTCTTACGAAAAATTCTAATATTCTGAGACACTGATTTTTGGGTTTTTATTGGCTGTATACGTCAACAATAAAAGGCAATAAAAACACTTAAAAAAAGATCCCTCTGTGTGAAATAAATCTATATAATATATGAGTTTAATATTTTGAACTGAATTAATAATTAACACTTTGGAATTAATACAGCTTTGGAAAAAGGATCACATGCCAATAAACCAAAATGAACTGCCTGAATCTTTGCACCAGGAGTGTAAAGCACAAAGTTATCCAAAAGCAGTGTGTAAGACTGGTGGAGGAGAACATGATGCCAAGATGCATGAAAACTGTGATTAAAAACCAACCAGGATTATTCCACCAAATATTGATTTCTCTTCTTGGTGTGTATATATATATATATATATATATATATATATATATATATATATATATATATATATGGTATAAATGGTATATACGGTTTCTACTATATATATATGTGTGTATAAATAATAAGTAAATTATCCTAAAAACTAGTTCCTATTGTAAATATTTGTTTCTTGGTTTCTGTCTCCAGGTTTGTGTTTATCATGGGTACGTCCATAGCTCTGTCGGTGAGCGGTGCTGTGTGTCGAGGGATTAAGCGCTCTCATCTGCTGTGGAAGATCTGCTGGAGGAGTGTTCAGCTCTTCATCATTGGAGTCTTCATCATCAACCCCAACTACTGTCAGGGGCCACGTGAGTTCCCCAATGTAGCAGTCACTCTGACCTACTGACTCAGATTACCACAGGACAGTAACCACATTCATCACTAATCATTCAGTATCCGCTATGAATTATTTATCTTATCCATTGCGAATTATTCAGTATCACCTATTTATAATACAACATCCGAATGATTTGGTGTTCACTCTTGGGCCCAATCCCATTTCACTACTTGGCTCTACCACTTTTGCCCTACCCCTCTAGGGAGAAGTGACAGGATCACATGACCCTTTAAACTGCAGTTTTACAGAGGCACACGCAAAACAGAGGGCTAAAAATCTCTGGCAAGATGGCGGCAATGCAAGCGACCAAAAAAACCCTTAAATTTCAGTATTTTCCTTGTTAAAAATGACTAACCAAGATATTGCCACTTTCCCCATTTTACATTAAAGCTCCACTAGGTAGGATTGAGATTTTGTGCCCGTGGGCTCCTCCTACAGTTGCAGAGTGTAATAAATCTTTCAGGCGGATTAGTTTCTCTTTTTCGTTTTCTGGCTTTCACAGACACATTCGGCCTCTTTCCAGCTTCTGCCAGAGTGTCTGTATGTTAGTTTGTAAAGAATGAACCAGTAGTCCTTGTAGAACTGTCAGAACTAAGGGTCGGAAAGCAGGTCGCAGTTCTCGCGAGCGTTGTTAGGAACTATTTGACTATTTCTACTCTAGGTAATACAAAATTTATGAATTATTTAGTGACTATGAATATTGCAGGAAATACTGCCCAGTTTTGCATTGTTTGTTATTTATTATAAATGATTTTGTATCTATTATAAACTATTATGAATTATACAGTATTCTCTCTGAATCACACAGTAACTGCAGTACTGTATATATTCTTCAGTATACACATTATTAGGTATTCAGTATTAATTGTAAATGAGCATGTAAATTATTTTCACAATACATGTTTTAAAATAAAATTGTCACAATACTTTGTATTGTATTACACGGTCAGAATGACAGAATTCTGCTTCCTGTGTGTTTGTGATGATCTATGTAGTGATCGTGTGTGTTTGTGTGTGTTTTTGTACAGTGTCCTGGGACTCTCTGCGTATCCCTGGTGTATTACAGCGTCTGGCCTTCACTTATCTGGTTGTGGCAGTTTTGGACGTGCTGGTGACCAGAGCCCGTCAGGACAGCTCGCTCACGGTCTGTAAAAGTGACCTCAGTCTTACTCTCCTCATTAACATAGATAGCATTTACATACATTTAATCAAACCTGTTTCATGCAGATGTTTCTACAGTAAACCAGTAACTGGAAAGCAGTCCAGTAAATTGTTTAATTTCCACTATAAATTATTCAGTGTTTACTATGAAATACTGAAATCCTAATTATGCAGTATTCACTATGAATTAATTTGTATCAGCTCTGAAATATGCTGTATCCACTATTAATTATTCTGTGTCAACTCTGAAATATTCAGAATCTACTATGAATTATTCTCTATTCACTTCAAATTATGCAGTATCCACTATGAAATATTCTGTATCAACCCTGAAATATTTTGTATCCACTATGAAGCATTCAGCATCTACTATGAATTATTCTCTATCCACCTTAAATTATGCAGTATCCATTATGAATTATTCTTTATCAACCCTGAACTATTCAGTATCCACTATGAATTATTCTGTATCAACCCTAAGATTTTCAGTGTCCACTATGAAGCATTCAGCATCTACTATAAATTATTGTCTATTCACTTAATATCATGCAGTATCCACTATAAATAATTCTGTATCTACTCTGAATTGTTTACTGTGAAATATACAGTTTCCATGATGAATTATGCAGTATTTCCTTTCTTATTTTTTTATTTGTTTAAATATTCAGTGTTTGGGCCTTTTTTAGTGAGTGTACAACACCCCCTGCTGGCAAAAAAAATATATATGGGCATGTTGCAAAAAATTTTAATTTCTCTGCAGATTGATTTTTTTGAATGTTATGTACTATTATTAAAAACATTGCTTATATTAATGATAATTTTTATTACTTACATAAATTGTGTGTGTGAAATAATGGGGTACTTTTTAACACTGATGCTCTCAGGATATCTGGTGGTATCACGTCCATGATGTCCTCCTCTACTGGCCGGCATGGTTGTGTGTGATTGCCCTGGAAACGCTGTGGCTGTGTCTGACCTTCCTGCTGCCTGTCCCCGGCTGTCCGAGGTGAGTTGGGGGAAAAAAAAAGAAATGGACAGACATTTTTGGTCCAAAATCAGTCACTTTGGTTAAGATGATGAATCCCTGAAGTGGTCCAGCGGTCTAAAGCGCTGCCACTATGAGCGGGAGGTCGCAGGTTCGAACCCCGGCTCATGCAGCTTTGCCATCAAGCTGCCGGCACTCAGTGGGAGCACAGTTGGCCCTGCTCCCTCCGGGTGCGTAGATGGCGCTCTCTCCCCACATCACTCCTAGGGTGATGTCCGCAGCACAGGGCGTCTGTGAGCTGATGTATCAGAACCGAGTCGCTGCGCTTTCCTCCGAGTGTTAGCGCTGTGATGCTGCTCGTCTGCAAGTCTGAAAGTCTGAGTACACCCTAAGGCTGACATAAAAATAAAGTAAGAAAGATCATCATGTTTTGCTATTGTATTTGGACTAAAAATAGTTTGAAATATAAATAAAAACTACGTTGTGGTTAAATATGCATCCTGTTTTTAAACATTTTAAGCAGGGCTGGTATATTTTATTAATATAATATAGCCTATTTCAGTATTTTGAACCCCTAAAAACAGGTCACGCAGTTAAAATGGTTAAAAACCCTCTTTTACGTCACGCTTACTTTTGGTTTTTTGAGAAAGGAAGTGGCTAATTCAGGAAGTACTTCAATTGAAACGCTTGTTGTTCTGTGGTGTGGAACTGAACAGTGTGGGGAGGAAGTGCTGAGTAATTTTCTGTTAGTCACTCAAAGACGTAAGAGATTTGTTTTTCAAGACGCTTGAATTTCTTCAGCCATTAAGCTGGTCGACATTTAAAGGAGCAGTTCATAAAAATCAGATGATCACAGATGATTCAGTCGATCAACAAAGATATATTATTTGGTATCTGATGTGTGCTTCTTTAGTTTACATCAGGAGATGGTTAGCAAACATTTCTAACAAACACTGGACCAGCACCAGTTAGCACATCATGTACTTGTAGTGCTTCCCTGGCTGTCCTTATAAAAAGCGCCCACAATCAACTTTTAAGGTAGTTAACCTCTTGGTGGCTGTTGGACATGCCTTTATGACACACCCAAAGACATTTGCTGGACAGTAAATTAAAACCGGTATGCAGAGCGCTGTGTAGAACAGCACCACAGAAGAAGCATACTAGTACAGCTTGCTGGTTAACGCTAGCCAGTTAACATAACAAGCTAACATACTGGAGTAATACTAGCTCAGCTCTGTGGAGTCTAACACTCGTCTCGCTCTGTCCTAGCTAAAGAGAAACGAGAACAGCACTTTATCTGAGAAGCCTCTGCTGCTGTTCCTCACCATATGAGTGTTTTTATTCTTATATACTTAATAAAATAGAAAAACAACAGCAAACAGCAATTATTCACTCAACAAATCCTCAAAAGTTCCTTTCGTCCCTTAGATGAGCCCAAAATCGGACCTGTGTACAGAAACTTAAACAGTAAACTTCATAGAACTTTGGATTTGAGGTGCAAAAAAGCTTCAAGAGCAGCAACTCTAGCCCTTTTAAATATATTAATACTATAGCTTTAAGGATAATATTAATGCACAATTGACTGGCCTTCTTGTCCAACATCACAAATTGTGTCTGACCTCACAAATGCACTTCTGAAAGATTGTAAAGAAATAAAATAAAAAATCCCATAAACACACTTCTAAACCTTGTGAAAAGCCTTCCGAGAAGAGTTGAAGCTGTTAAAGCGTATAAATGTATTGAAAATGTACAATAAATTTAAGTTTCGGGACAAAATATCGAAAAACATCAAGCTGAAATTAGTGCCTCACATTTTTACACCCAAACTTTACTGGAAAACTGATGAAGGAAAAAAAACTTTCTCACAGGTGAAAATCTGAAGCTTTAGGCTAGTTAAGAATGCGTCCTGAAACACCTCTCTGAACTCTGAACTACAGAAAACTGTGCCTCATTCACATAAATTGAAAGTTTTCCGACATCCAGACTGAACTAATAACCTCCATTTCCAGCTAAATGAATCGAATAGAGAGCGAAAGACGAGGAAGTAGAGAAGAGCCTCTAATTAAAGCGCTTCCACTTTTACAGGAGCGGCTCCTTGTTCTTCTCGTCTGCCGGAATTTGCCCAAATTTCCATGAACATGAATTTTCCATCGAGCTCCCTCGTCCGCAGGATGAATAAAACATGCCGCTCGTTAGCCATGCAAAATAGACGCCATGAATTCTTACGGTTCAAACGGCATTCTTAAACTCGGACTGGATATGCATAATTAAAGCTGGTTAAATTAAAAGCCGTCTGTCTGGAATAACGATGCAGGACGGAAATATGGCTCCTGCTTCCTGATGATCTTCGGGGTGGATCAGACGCTGTTCTGCAATAAATAGAAAGTCGGATGTGATAACCTCAAAACAAACACCGCCCAGAACCTTTGAGATGCTGAGATTTTTGTGTGATTTTCTGCTCTGAAGCTTTTTGGGATGTTGACAGTATGTATACCCACCCATTCTGGAATGCGTGATTTGATTGGGAATGCTGCATGATGCATGGTTTCTGTAGAGCATTTAAGAATTTAAATATAGTTTTTTTTTTTCCCCCTCCAATAGTAATGAATACAATTGCATACAATTGTGGACGGAATTGTGTGCGCCCCTCATGTCGTCACCATGATGCTCATAACATAGTAACACTAGCAACCACATACGATGTCTCAGCAACTTCGTAACAACACATGTAAGCAACCACATGCATGGTTAACCACTTAGCAACACCCTAGGAACCCTTTGACCACTCTGCTGAAATACAGCGTTATACAGGAGTTGAGTCAGTGAAGTTTCTCCATCACCAAGGCTGGAGCAGTATTAGCGTTAGCTGCTAACTGCAGCACTAGCTCTTTTGCAGTCCAGAGGTTAGTATATTAGACTGTAGTAAAATATGGTAACACCCTAGCAAACTCTTAGCACCCACCTGGCAGCCTACAGCACTTTAGCCCCTCCCTACTCTGCCTACAGCAGTTTAGCCCAACCCTATCGAGCCTTTACTGTCTGTTATTACTTTAGGAGAGATCTGTGGTTATTACAGCTGTAATAAAGTGGTTTCGTTGTTTATTGCAGTGGATATTTGGGTCCTGGTGGAATCGGGGACTTTGGTCAGTACCCAAACTGCACCGGAGGAGCTGCAGGTCATATCGACCGCTGGCTCCTGGGAGAGAGACACATTTACCAAACACCTTCATCACGTGTACGTTCAAATCTCAGAAACATTATAAAGCATTATAGAGTGCCCCTTATGCTTACTGTAGTGTATTACAGTCTGTCAGAATAAGAGTGGTGATCATATGAACAGTATAGAGCACCCCTTATGCTTACTGTTGTGTATTAAGTCTGTCAGAATGAGAGTGTGGATCATATAAACATTATAAAGCATTATAGATCATAATAGAGCGCCCTCTATGCTTCCTGTAGTGTATTACAGTCTGTCAGAATAAGAGTGTGGATCATATGAACATTTATAGAGCATTATGTCTATCTCTCTCTCTCTTCTTTCTGTCTCTCTTACTCTCTCTTAGGTTGTGTATATGACCTCTGTGCCCTTTGACCCTGAGGGAGTGCTGGGCAGTATTAACTCTGTAGTGATGGGATTCCTTGGCTTGCAGGTCAGAACTTCACCACTAAATCACTCCATCACAATGTAGCCTTTATTCTTTTTCTGATTATATTTATATATGTTTCGTATGTTTGTTTATTGTGTGGATCACATTGATATTACATATAAATTCTTTTTTTAGGACAAAAACTCATTTTCTTTTTTGACTAATTGTTGCAGCTGTAATTCTGATATTTAAATATGGTGTGTGTGTTTTCAGGCAGGAAAAATTCTGCTGCACTACAGAGATCAGCCGAGACAGATAATGACCCGTTTCCTTGTGTGGTCGTTTCTATTGGTACATATGCTCATCTCCTTCACTCATTATAGAGCATTATAGAGCACCCCTTATGCTTACTGTGTAGTGTATTACAGCCTGTCAGAATGAGGGTGTGGATCATATGAGCATTATAGAGCATTACATAGTGACCCCTATGCATCTGCCTGTCTTTCTTTCCTTCTTTCGTTTACTCTTTTTCTTTCCCTCTTTTCTCTATTCTCTTCTTCTCTCTCTCTCTCTCTCAGTACTGTCTGTGAGAGTGTAAATATGTGTTAATGGAGGTCTTGCTGTTTGTGTGTTGTGTAGGGAGCTGTCTCTGCTGTTCTGACTAAGTGCTCCAAAGATTATGGATACATCCCTGTCAACAAGAACCTGTGGTAAACACACACACACACACACACACACACACACACATAACTGTTTGTTGCAACCCAGTTTAGGGTAAGATCATAACTGTAAATGAGAATGTGTTTACTCCCCAGACCCTCTGCCAGAGATTGAGTAAAAGCTCAGTTTTAACTACTTACTACAAAAATGTAGGGTTTAAATCAGGCTTTGGCTCATAATGACAGTTTATGGGGTGGCGTGGGGCGGGTTGGGCACGGGTTGGCTCGGGCTGAATTTTTTGGGGCCCAATCTAAGCTCTAGATGGTCCTGCATTTAAAAGACTAAACCAAAAATAATAATACTAATTATCATACTAAAATATTAACCACACCATTTTGATGTGAGTTTTGCCACCTTCTCCATATATATGTACATTATAATTCTAATACTAATTTTCATATCTAAATCTGAAATATGATGTGTGCGCATGCAGGTCTTTATCGTACGTGACCACTCTCAGCTGCTTCGCCTTTGTCTTCCTGCTGGTGCTTTTCTACATGGTGGATGTGAAGAGGTGGTGGTCTGGAGCGCCGTTCTTCTACCCAGGTGAGCTCACCTGTACAGAGCCTTAGAGTGCTGTAACTTCAATTAAATGCTTTTAAATATGGTGGGTGGAGCTGCACCACCCTTTCTTGGTAAAGCCATAACTCGTAACACCCCTGGAGCACAACACGCTTGCAGGAGAACCATACTCACACTATTATATGAGCTGCAAAAGAAAGAAATTGACTAGTGGAGGGATTCCGACAGAGTTGACAGACTGACGGAACTTTTTTTTTTTTCCCCAGGTATGAACTCCATCCTGGTGTACGTGGGTCACGAGGTGTTCGAGGACTACTTCCCCTTCCGCTGGAAAATGGCCAACAGCCAATCACACGCCGAGCACCTGACCCAGAACCTGCTGGCCACGTCCATATGGGTGCTTATCTCGTACATCCTCTACCGAAAGAAGATCTTCTGGAAGATTTGAAGACTGTCTCTTTTTTTTAATTTTTTATTAAATGGGATCTGAGGAGATGACGGAGTTTATTCTACAGGTTATTCAGACGTAAAAATACGAAGCCTTCCAGCTGCAGGAGCATTAATAAGAAGTGAAACTGACTGCCAACACGATGGAGATCAGATTGACTCACTCAAGGCTTCAGCAGCGTTTGGATGGAAATCTGCTAGAGCTGAAGATTTTGAAGATGGTAATCCGGAGGACAGTGCAGCTGGGTGTTTTAACAGGAAGTTTCAGGTCAACATATCATGATATGTGCAAGCAAGTGAGATTTTAAAAGCTTCTAAACCACACAATATGCCTAATATGCTCTCTCAGTACGAGAGAGATTAATTCTAGACATTTTTACTCATTTCTAGTGACGTGTCAGTTTAAATACCCTAATTATTACAGGCCTTAAAGAAGTATTCTTTTAAATATACATAAACTGTAGACTTCTGACTAGACTTTTAAATCTGATGGATAATTACGGTATTTTTCAGACTATAAGGTGCATTATGCGACACTAGTAAGGAAGGTTTTTCTTCAGTTCAGCAGATCTTATTGCGTGGTGGTGGTGGGAGGATAACAAAGTTAAATATGGCTAAGCTAAGTAAACAAAACTGTAATAAAAAAAAAAATCTTTTAAAGTGAATCGAGCGCTGGATAATAATCTACACAGATTTCTCTCCTGGAAACTGTTTATATTGGTGAGTAAAGCGCTTCCATTTATATACAATAAGCTTAGATTTCCAGATTTCCACTAAGGCTTGGTGCAGCAGCATTAGCGGCTAACCTTTTAGCGCTACACTGAGGAACCCTGAGTGTTCTGTTAATCCAGGCCGATATTAGCTAGCGGTTCGTCACAGGCTACAGTCCGATATACTCACCTCTAAACGGCGAAAAAGCATTGCAATGGAAAAATATTACAACGTGCATCACGGAAACGGACAATTCCATGTTCTGTTACTAAGAAACCTCATGCAGTTGCATTGTTTGAACACCAGAGGACAGAATTCCACTAGTGCAGGCTGGAGAACCATGGGGCATGAGCAAAGGGCGGAGGACATGTCTATTTTAGATTTTTAGATTAAGTTAATCACAAACTTTGTGATGTCAGTCACATTTTTTAAGCCAATGAACAGCCAGATATTGCTGTCCATATTTTGTTGTTAAGCTTCAATTTCAAGATTTCCACTAAGGCTAGGTGCAGCAGCATTAGCAATAGCAGCTAACCGCTAGTGGTAATGCCACCTGACACTGCTACACTAAGGAACCCTGAGTTAATGCGGCTAAAGAGCTAGCACTTAGTGCGGTTAGAGGCAGAGGCTAATGCTATTGTTGCTCCAGGAGTCCAGGGTTAGCAGCAGACAACAGGCCGATAATACTCATCTCTGAACAGCGAAAGAGCTAGTGCTTAGTTCAGTTGGCGGCTAATGCTAATACTTCTCCAGCTTTAGTGCTGAAGAAACTTAATTGAAACTCTTTTATACCGCTGCATTTTAGGAGAGTGCTTTACAGCCCTGACTGGTAAAATTCATACGTAAGATGTGCCGGATTATAAGGCGCGCTGATGATTTTGGGAAAATTAAAAGATTGTAATTGTGCCTTATAGTGTGAAAAATACGGTAATCCTGTCATATTCAACTGTAAGGAACAGCAGAAATGGTCAAATTGATCCATTTTTAACCATCTTTACCAATCATAAGAGAATCCTAAGATTTTCATTTTTATTTTTTGCAACATCTTTAGCTGTAGTTACATTGCAACACAATTTTAACCTTTATTTCCAGTTTTCCAGTTGTGTAACGTGCACTAAATTGTGATAAGTATTCACTGATAGTAGCATTTTTACAGTATTGTATATATATATGCACATAATTGTGAAGTATAATGAACAAAAAAAAATCAAAAGTAGATTGTGCAAAAGTATTCAGCACCCTTCACTCTAAACCCCCTAACTATACTGAGCTACTGAGCTCTGAGTTTCCCCTCCTGAGGTCTCCGTTGTTCCACCAGCCACTTGTGTTCAGTAAACGTGACTTAAAGCAGCACTAGGTAGGATTTCCTTGATTTTTGATCTTTTTAAATAAGTAAAATTACAGCTTGAAACTCACTGCAGCGCTGCATTGAGGCGGAATAGGAGGAATAGCGGTGCTCTCGTGTCTGTGCCGGAGCTCCTCTGAGCTCAAACCAGACTCTAAGTTTTCCGAGGCGGCCGCGACCAACACTCGCTAGAACTGCGACCTGCTTTCCGACCTTTAGTTCTAACAGTTCTACAAGGACTACTGGTTCATTCTTTTTACAAACTAACATACAGACACTCTGGCAGAAGCTGGAAAGAGACCGAATATGTCTGTGAAAGCCAGAAAACGAGAAAGAGAAACTAAAATCCGCCTGGAACATTTATTACACTCTGCAACTGTAGGGGGAGCCCACGAGCACAAAATCTCATTTTGCACACAGAGGTCATGATGCTGTAATGTTGGGAGTATCCCTTTCAAGCTTGTCTCAATTAATTTATATTATGTGTGGGTTTTCTGTTATTTTCTAAGCAAGTTTCTCTATACGTTTCTAAGTAATTGAGCGTACACTACAGACGCAGCAGATAGAGATCAGACAGATGTTGAATGATTAACGATAATGATGTTAAATTAGCTTTTCTCAGAGCATTAGATTAGGTTATATCTGTCTATATTATCTGTGGGATTTCTTTTTTTATTCATTTTTAACTCAAACAGTAAAAATACTCTTTTTACAGTCAGTTACACTCAGTTAGGACACTATACACTAAACTACACACTTCAAACCAATGAAACTGCTGATTTATATTATGTCCTTGTTGTTAAAAAGCCTTGCCTCTCCAAAAGGAGAAAAAAGCTGTCTTAACTTTCAACTTTGGAGCTTTGGACTTCAGTCAATGTAAAAAAATTTTATTCCAAGTAATTTTAGAGCATTTTTATTGATTTATTGATTTTATTTGTCTGACAGTGATTTTATTTATAGTAACTCTAACCAAATATCACATCTGTTTCAGAGTGAACTGGGAAATGTTCTTGCCAAATGAAAACTGTCAGGTGCTTAACAGATACGCACCTTTATGTTTGGGACGTACTTATTTGCAAGTGTGTACAGGTTTACAGGTTCTGTTGTAACGCATGTATTAATGTACTTTTTTGTCTTTTTTAATCTTTATATTTTTTGAACTTGCCTATTGTTATTGAACGTTTTAATCAATGAAATAAAACTGTAAATAAATTCGAACTCCGCTTTGTTTCAGACTTCAGTCAAGATCAACTTCGTCAAGGACAAGATTATGACAAGACAAAATAGTGCCACCGTGTGATTAGCATCCTAAATAAGGAAATCTTTATCACCGATTCCTTTGATCTCATTTTAGCCTTACATAATAACCATATATTGACCAAACAAAAACAAAAGGCACAGTTTAGTGTTTGAACATTTCTGAATTTCTGAATCAGTTTCTCTGATTTTGCTATTTATAGGTACATGTTTGAGTAAAATTAACATTTGTTTTATTCTAGAAACTACAGACAACATTTCTCCCAAATTCCAAATGAATCCAAATAATTAATTTAGAGCATTTATCAGAAATTGAGAAATGGTTGAAATAACAAAAAAAGATGCAGAGCTTTCAGACCTCAAATAATGCAAAGAAAAGAAGTTCATATTCATAAAGTTTAAGAGTTCAGGAATCAATATTTGGTGGAATAACCTTGGTTGGTTTTTAATCACAGTTTTCATGCATCTTGGCTCTTGGCATGTTCTCCTCCACCAGTCCAACACTTTGGATAACTTTCAATTTGGTAAAATCAAAGAAACTTATAATTTCTAAGTGGTCTCTTATCTTTTTCAAAAGCGCTATATATTTAAATCATCATAAAGAAATTATTAAACAGATTTACCAATTCTGTAAATAAATAAAATCAATTAAAAAATGATTAATTATTTCCCTAGGCCTGCCCCTTTAACGCAGTGACGTCTTTGCCCTTGCGCGTGCGCACAAACCCGGCGGAAGCAGCTCGTGCAGGATGATGTGGACGAGTCCGGAGCTCGCGGCGCGCGGATACAGGCTTTAGAACAAACCGAGAAACAGAGGAATAAACCGGAGTAAACGGGATTAAAGAGGAGTAAACGGGTGAGCGGCGGGTCGGCGCGGGTTCAGCGGGAGATGCGGCGGTGAGCGGAGCGCCGCTGGGTCAGGAGACGCCGGGAGAGAGAGCGCGGGGAGCGGACCGGAGACCCGGAAGCTCCGGCGGCATGGCCGAGGCGGGTCTGGCGCTCAGGCCGGGGGTCGCTGCTCGGGTCTCGCCCGCGGAGGAGCAGGACATCGCGCTGCTGGAGCCGGAGCCCTGCGGGGACGAGCCGGAGCTCTGCGGCGAGGAGGCACTGCTGCTGCTGCCCGAGCAGGAGGCGCCCTCGCCCCGCAGAGACCGGAGGGCCAGGCGGGGCGGCCGGAGCTCCTCATCCGACAGAGAGACCCTCGCCTCGCCAGGTGAGGAACCGCGGAAACTGCCCTCCACACCTAACAAACCTCTCGCACCTTCTCACCTCCATTAAACTAACTCTCTCTCTATTAAACTCTGCCTTTACACCAGAGGAAGCGGCGCTGAACACTCATATTAGTCTTTAATATTAAGCCCCGCCCCCTCCCTACAAACAGCAGGTCGTTCAAAGTTCAGTTAAATCTTATAGTTAAATTCGTCAGGGATTTGTTCAGCGAGTCTGTTGGTCAGGCATTCAATAATTCGGTTGCTCAGCGAGTCGGGTAGTTTGGTTTATTGGGTTGTTCATCAGTCAGTGATTTGGGCTGTTGGGAGGTCAGTGATTCATTGAGTCGGTTGGTCAGCGAGTGAGGCTGTTTGGTAATTAAATTAGTTCATTAATCAATGGTTTGGGCTGATGGGAGGTAGGTTGGTCAGTCAGTTGTTCGGATCGTTCGGATCGTTTGGTAATTTGAGTTGGTTCATCAATCAGTGGTTAAGCTGATGGGAAGTAAGCTAGTTGGTTAGTCAGTGATTTAATGAGTCGGTTGTTCTGTGGGTTGGTTGGTTAGTGAGTCAGTTGTTCAGTGGGTTGGTTGTTCAGTGAGTCAGTTGTTCAGTGAGTCAGATAGTATGGTAATTGAGTTACTTCATTAATTGGTGGTTAAGCTGATGGTAAGTCAGCTAGTCGTTTGGGCAGTGATTTAGTGAGTCAGTTGGTCAGCAAGTGAGGCAGTTTGGTAATTGAGTTACTTCATTAATCAGTGGTTTGGGCTGATGGGAGGTCAGTGAGTCAGTTGGTCAGTGAGTTGGTTGTTCAGTGAGTCAGATAGTTTGGTAATTGAGTTTGTTCATCAATCAGTGATTGATGAGTTGGACTGCCTGTTAAAAAACGGCATCTTTTTGGTTGAACCCTTCTGTGTTCTTGGTCCATTTTAACGACACTAAACTAGGTGCTAATCTGGAACACCGGACCTTCTTCATGTACAGTACAGGCCAAAATTTTGGACTCACCTTCTCTTTTTTTCAATGTGTTTTCTTTATTTTCATGACTATTTAGATGTATATTTTCACTGAAGGCATCAAAACTATGAATGAGAGAATGTGGAGTTTTATACTTAACAAAAAGAGGTAAAATAACAATAAAAATATATATATAGATATATATATTCTAGTTTCTTTAACATAGCCTCCCTTTGCTCTGATTACTGCTTTGCACACTCTTGGCATCATTCTCTCAATGAGCTTCAAGAGGTGGTCACCTGAAATAAAAAGTTTTCCAACAGTCTTGAAGGAAGGAGTTCCCAGAGGTGTTTATTAGCACTTGTTGCTCCTTTGTCTTCTTCACTCTGTGCTCCAGCTCACCCCAAACCATCTGGATTGGGTTCAGGTCCGGTGACTGTGGAGGGCAGCTCATTTTTTGTTAAGTACATAAAACTCCGCATGTGTTCATTCATAGTTTTGTTCATTCATGCCTTCAGTGAGAATCTACAATGTATACAGTCATGAAAATAAAGAAAACGCATTGAAAAAGAAAAGGTGTGTTCAAACTTTTGGCCTGTACTATATATATGTTTTGCCTCCTCCCTAGACAGTTCTGATCAGTAAGTGAAGAGAATGTGCTCACATGGTTTGATGCGACACATTTTGTTGCACTTGTGGTTTTCCTTCTAAGAAGCGAAACCAAATCAAGGAGCGGGCAAGGCCCGAAGTTAACAAACTTGTTCATTCCATTTTTACCAATTCTCAGACCCTCAGAGATTTGTTAGTTCTTTTTAGTACTTTTTAAAATTTGTTTTATTCAATATCACCATATCTTAATGGCTGATTGGTGATTTAGAGGGACTAAATGGTTCGTCTCAAGTAGTTAGAGTTCAGTATGCAGTGATGTAGTTCAGTCTTCTGTTTAGAGCCAATTCCTGCTTCTTAAACTCTGCTTTGTGTGTGTGTGTGTGTGTGTTGGGGGAGAAATGGTCTGCATCGTTTCCCTGGCAACCGTTTCCGAGCTCCCTTGACATCAGGAGCTTTGCGGTTCAGTCCACCCTGAAGCAACAGCAGAATTAAAGATGCACGCGGTTGCGGGTTCATTACGACTCAAGATGTTCTGTTTTGGTGTTCTTGGTTTCACAGAGCTCTGCTTCTGTTCTGCTCTGATAAATCTTTTCCAAAAGGTCCTTTTAAACCCAATAAACCTGGACATCTTGACCTTACAGTTCATAAACTCCTCATGTATTTGAGAGGTGGTGTGTAAGCCCATGGCGTGAGCTCCGTCCCTTTACTCTCCACTTGAATCTGGTAGGTTGAATCTGAAAGCAGCAGTTTAAAGCCAGGATTGTATTCTTGCCTGTGCCTATACATTTTATTGTGCCACGCCCACGACCAAAGGTGTTCTCTCAGACTCTGGCTGCTGATGACAAGCAGCATGGACCGGGGAATCAAACCGGTGATCCTCAGATCATATTGACTGTGCCCCAGTCCGATGGACCACTTAGAGTGATTCACAGTGGGCCCAAATTAAAAACTGGGACGAAGTCACAAGCCAAACTTAATATTTCTTTAAAAATCGACTGCAATTGTGCATGTTTTCTGTTCTCTCCAGAAATGCAATGTTGAACCTTTTCACTTAAGAACAAACTTTAGTTTTGTGTAAAGAAAACAAAAAACAAAACAAAGCTTAATATTATAAACGTGAGAAATTAAATTTAAAAATAAAACACACATCAGGGGTATTATTAATTTCTTATTATGTCTCTCTCTCTATCTGTAGCCTTTTCAGAAAAGGACCAGACTGATAAAACTAGCCTCAATAGCAGCATCACTCTGAGATTTTGCTTTAGTGAACAGGTGACTGGTAAATTTGTACTAACTAAGCATTCTGGGATTTGTAGTAGTAGCTGTGCATGTGCAGTGTACTTGCAGGCCAGCTCTAATACACATTTGATATAGTCTCGCCGGCCAAATATAAGTACATTGTGGGCAAGATTTGGCCCATGGGCCTGAGTTTGACACACGTGGTCTATTATATTTAAGGCAAAGTCTAAAAAAAAAAAAAAAAAAATTGTGATAGTAATTATCTGTGCTTACCCAACATTTCAGCAAGCTATTTATTTTGTGTAAGTTACAAGCTATTTATAGCATAGCTAGCTAGCTAGCTAGCTTTCCAGCACAACAACAAAAAATAGAGTGCTGTGGGGACACAGAGCTAGCCAATATAGCTATATACACCACCTTCTGAAGCAGAGGAGCTGCGTCTGTAGTTGAGTGACTTAAATAAAAACAAATTTGCACACTTTCATATCTATAAAAGAAAGTCATTAAAATGATCAGTGCTAACTTGTGGAGTGCACGCTTCCACATAAGTCATTATCTACTAGGGGTGGGAATCGTTTACTATCTCACGATTCGATTCGATTCCGATTTTGGGGGCCACGATTCGATTCAAAATCGATTTTTGATTCAAAACGATTTGAATTATAAAAATTTCTGCTTCTGGCTTATGAATCTTATTGAAAAAAAAACCCTCCATAGTATACACTGGTCCTGGAGCAGGTAATGTGTTACAAAAACAATAAAATGTGCAGGAATGTGGGTCCTCAGTGACAGAGGAATCACTGGGATATCACAATGACGTTAATGAACAATAAATAAATAATAAATAACACTGATTTATTACCAGGCTACTAGCGGTGGTGTGTAGGTGACGCTGCTGGGCTGATGTGATGATAGCAGTGGAGCGCTAAAGTTCAGGAGCAGCTGCTGATTAACTAGTTAATTTAAGGTCATTGTATTTCTTCAGAAAGGGGGCAGGAGGTGGAGAAATTAATTCATATGGTCCATTCCTTAATTCCTCTGTGATGAGGAGCTGAAATTAGCTCTGATTAGCTTATTGTATTTTTCCGTTCCGCCTTAAATGCTGCAGCCCGCTGCCACCTGTAGCGTTATTTAAGGTGGAACTGGAAAGTTAGCTAGTTAGCTAGCTAACAGTTACTGAAACTAACTACTAGCGATCTTTTTTATGCTTGTTATGAAGCATTCTGCCATAAAACATTGAAACTACACGTTAATCTAATGTAATATAGTGCTTGTTCTGCCATCTTACCGGTGATTCTCAAACACCTACGCTCTGTGTGTGTCTGGATGATCTCCGTTTGAAAGGACAAGCGCTATCCCCAGGGTTGCCAGGTCCAACAAAAATACCCAGCCCAAAATCAGTCTAAAACCCGCCCCTCAGAATCGATTTTGGGACATTTTAAATCGATTCTGAATCGTAGTAAATGAGAATCAAGATTCTTATGTGAATCGATTTTTTGGCACACCTCTATTATCTACAGTAGCCATTTAGCTCCAGTGCTAATGTGTGAGGTAATGTGTCTGCTACAGTACGTTAGCCTCGTAGCTCCAGTGTGAGTGTGAGAGAGAGAGAGAGAATGGAAGAATGGTTTCTGCTTAATGTTTAATGCCTTTATTAATGTCCTTTTACACACACACACACACACACACACACACACACACACACACACACGCGCATACAGACTCACACACACTGAAAGGCAGAGTTTGTTGCTCTAGCTGATAAGCTATGTGGGCCACTTCCTGGTGTGTAACTGTACTCCTCAGGTCTGACGTCTGTCTCAGTTCACTGTGCGTTAATGCCAGTACTGAGTTTCAGTGAAAGCTCTGGACCACAGGAATTCAAGACATTCTGGACAGGAAGTCGACTAAAAGCGTATTAATCCGATCAGATTATTTAGCAGTTAGCTCTAATGTTAGCTGTAGTGCTGGGCGATATGAGGAAAATCATATATCACTATGGAATTTATTTTTTTATATCACGATAACGATATATCATGATATACCACATTTAAGTACATTTAGTTTTTTTTATAGTTATTCTTTGAAAAATATGACAAAATAATATCATTGCTTACTTTTTCCAACTTTATTTCAAAGTGACATTAAACCAAACCTTTACAAATGTGAATTACTACCTTTTAGTGCAGCAATATCAAATAAAAACGATGAGGTAGATGCAGTAGTAGCAAATTTATACAGTTATTTAAATTGAGTTATCAAAATAAACTCAATTGACATTTTTATGAAGCTCTTTTGGCGAAGACTACTTTATTATCACTTATATAAACTGAGTTTATGCAAAGTGACCACGCCAATATATATTTGCATGAATAATTGATGAAATTACTGTACAAACGATATCCCCACGATATTTATCGTCATATCGCACAGCACTAGTTAGCTGTTTGTGTTCTCCTGTGGTAAAGTCAAGCGTCTGAGTATTTTTCGCACTATAAGGCACACTGGATTATAAGGTGCGCTATCAATGAACGTCTATTTTTAATTACATTTTTTGGTAAAAAAAAAAAATTATATATATATATATATATATATTTAAAGGATTTTAAGTGTGCCTTATAGTGTGGTAAAAAAAATACGGTACTTATTTTCCTTTGTCTCCAATAAACAGTCAGTACTAAAAGAGAACAAGTATGTGAAACTGCTACAGCAGTTTGTAATTATTGATATTTAAGATAAGAGATTTTATTTTAAGGGACATGTTGGAATAAACTCGTTATAGTTTGCTTGTTTCCATGGCTGCGGCACACTGTTTGCATGCTGCAGTTTATCATTGTGAGACTGCTTGTTGCGTTTTATTTATATTTTTATATATTTTGTGTGTGTGTGTGTGTGTGTGTGTGTGTGTGTGTTTGTAGGTAACAGCAGTGGTGATTTTAACCATTTCCCGGAGGACCCCATGTTTGCAGAGATAGTGCAGCGGGCGGAGCAGGCCATTGAGAGCGGAGTGTGTCCAGAGAGGATCTCGCAGGGCTCCAGCGGGAGCTACTTTGTTAAAGACCCCAAAGGGGTGAGTGATTTTTTTCCTACTAGGTAAGAGCTGTGTATTTGCAAGAACTTGCAGTTACGGTACAGGAGTATCCATATAAAGTGATTTATTGCTATACTTTTAGCAGTGTGGGCAGTGTGCCAGGTCCTGCTGGAAAATGAAATCTGCATCTCCATAAAAGTTATAATCAGCAGAGGGAAGAATGAAGTGATGCTGTAAGATGTTGGTCTTGATAAAACACACAGTGGATCAACAGCAGCAGATGACAGACATGTCTCTCCAAACAAACCATCACTGATCATCAGTAAATTTTACATTTCATTTGTAAATCAAGAGAGCAGAGTCTGGAGGAAGAGTGGAGAGACACACAGTCCAAACTGCTCGAGGTCTAGTGTGAAGTTTCCACCAATCAGTGATGGTTTGGAGAGACATGTCTGTCATCTGCTGGTGTTGATCCACTGTGTTTTATATCAAGTCTAAAGTCAGTTTTATGAAGATGCGTATAGAGATTTCATTTTCCAGCAGGACTTGGCACACAGCCCACACTGCTAAAAGTATCAATATTCTAACTTGTGTGATCATCAACAAAAAAAAAAAAAAGAAATAAACGCTTACAATAGATCAATGTGTGTAAAATACATCTATATGATATAGGAGTTTCACATTTTGAACTAAATTACTGAAATAAAGTAACATTTCAATGATATTAAATTTTTTTGAGATGCACTAGTGTATTGCGGAAAAAAAATTCTAAAATCTGAATAAAATAAAAGTTTACTTTTTACACAACATCTAACAGCTTCTATCTAGGGCGCAGGGTTAAAACACAACCCAACACAACACAAAATGAACCACATGACACCAAGGAGGAAAATGCCCTCTGATATTTTTCTGAATCTCTCTTCCGCTTACCACTTTTGTCTCTCTTCATCCAGAAAACCATCGGTGTGTTCAAACCAAAATCAGAGGAGCCGTACGGCCATCTCAACCCAAAATGGACCAAATACTTCCACAAGGTGTGCTGCCCCTGCTGCTTCGGGCGGGGCTGCCTCGTGCCCAACCAGGGCTACCTCTCGGAGGCGGCCGCCTCGCTCGTCGACCAAAAACTGGGCCTGGAGGTCGTTCCCAAAACCAAGGTGAGGTGTTTTTTTTTTTTTTTTTTTTTTTTTTTTTTTTTTTTTTAAATAATAGGAACTGTTCAGTTCCTATTATTTTGTGTATTTACTTTTAAAGGAGAAGTTTGGTGTGAAATGGATTTGGGGTTTAGTAGTGAAACATGATGATAAGTACATTGTTTTAAACTTTTGTTGAATAGCCCAACTGTATTAGCCCACAGCATTCTGAAATAAAGCACTTTTGGTCGATGCCACCAACAGGCGCACAATGATAGTGATGGGGGCATAGAGTTTCTCATGCAAAAAAGAAAAAAAAATCACAGTTTTTACACCAGTAACAAACTCAAAGTAACTTTACACTAAATTTGGAGAATTCTGAGGGCCGTGACAGTTAAAATGAGGTAATGAGAGAGAGAAAAAAAAAAGGACGAGATAAGAAGAACGCACACGCACACTCATAGTGAGAGAGTGACGAATAGAGCATCGTGATTGGCCTCTCCTTGTGATTAATTGAACACTTGCAGCATGTGACAGAGCAGGAGAGAACTAAACTAGGGGTGGAACAAAATATATTGTATATATCGCGATATATCATAGTGTTTCCCTTTATGATGCATTTATCAATAAGTGGCATAAAATATTGATATTTTGTTAAATCGCTTGCTGTAGTAGTAGTGATGGAAGGTATACAGATTCATTCAGCATACTGGAGGGGTAATTTAAACCCATGTAGAACATCAGTGACAAAGAAGCAGATACAGCTCACTAGCTAACGCTAGACAGTTAGCATAGCAAGCTAATACACTGGAGGGATGGTGGCTCAGTTCTGTGGAGTCAAACACTCATCTCGCTCTGTCCTGTCTGGAGAGGAATGAGAACAGCGCTTTATCTGAGGAGCTCCTGCTGCTGTTTCTCATTGTATGAGTGTTTTTATCTGACTAAAATAGAAAAACAGCAAACAGCAATTATTCCCTCGAAACTAAATCTTTTTTTAAATAGTCCTAAAAACACTGTAAATAGTCTTAAAATACTTTAAATATAAGTATTCAAAGAGGGATTTCTCAAAAGCTCTACTGCACAAGTAAGACACAAATTTAGTATCATTTTACAGTATTACTGTCGCGCGGTGCTTTTTAACTGTACCGCCGAGCTCAGCTACTGTCGCACAGAGATTTTTAACTGTACCGCCGAGCTCAGCTACTGTCACTCGGAGCTTTATAACTGTACCGCCGAGCTCAGCTACTGTCGCGCGGAGGTTTTTAACTGTACCGCCGAGCTCAGCTACTGTCGCGCGGAGGTTTTTAACTGTACCGCCGAGCTCAGCTACTGTCACTCGGAGCTTTATAACTGTACCGCCGAGCTCAGCTACTGTCTTGAGGAGCTCAGCTACTCTTTAACTGTCCTGCAAAGCTCTTTAACTGTTAAAGTAGCTGAGCTCAGCGGTACAGTTAAAAAGCTCCGCGCGACAGCTGAGCTCCGCGGTACAGTAGGATGAGTGTCTTGAGTTTTACGGTGTTTGTTGTTGCGCCGCTAAAGTATGAAGGATGAAGAAAAAGAAATCCAACGATTTGAAAAAATCGGAAAAAAATCAAATCGTGACCCCAAGAATCGATTCTGAATGGAATCGTGGGATTCCCAAAGATTCACAGCCCTAATTACATCTATTGTATGTAATAAGCTAAATAGTCTTTTGGCAGGTTGTGTCTCTGGCCAGCGAGACTTTCCACTACAACGCCATCGACCGGGCCAAGTCTCGAGGAAAGAAATACGCCCTGGAAAAAGTTCCCAAAGTGGGCCGTCGATTCCACCGGGTCGGCCTGCCCCCCAAGGTAAGACCACGTCACCTCAGCGCTCTGAAAGCACTGCTTCTAGTCAGAATCCTGCCTGTTTACTGCGCTGTGCCTTCAGAGTCCTCTTGTTCGGACAAATCCGACTGTAAAAGCTGAAATGGCTCCTCTGTCGCGAACATTAAATTCTGTCTAAACTCGCTGTAGCTCATGTGAACACAGATCCCAGCTGACAGATCAGAGCGGCAGGCAGGGAAAGAGGCTTTTAACGCCTGTTGCATGAAAAAAAGCCCATTATTATTTAAAGATCCTGTAAAGCAGCACACACTCTCTCTGTCATGTTCACATTGTCTCTCGCCCTCGTTCTCTGCCTTTCCTAAAACCCCTCTAACTGTACCAGACTGCTTGTCTGAGTGAGTGTAGATCATATGAACATTTAGAGAGCATTATAGAGCACCCCCTTTGCTACTTGTAGTGTATTACAGTCTGTCAGAATGAGTGTGTGGATCATATGAACATTATAGAGCTTTATAGAGCCCCCCTTGTGCCTTCTTTAGTGTATTACAGTCTGTCAGAATGAGTGTGTGGATCATATGAACATTATAGAGCTTTATAGAGCCCCCCTTGTGCCTTCTTTAGTGTATTACAGTCTGTCAGAATGAGTGTGTGGATCATATGAACATTATAGAGCTTTATAGAGCCCCCCTTGTGCCTTCTTTAGTGTATTACAGTCTGTCAGAATGAGTGTGTGGATCATATGAACATTATAGAGCATTATAGAGTGCCCTCTATAATTCCTGTAGTGTATTAAAGTCTGTCAGAATGAGTGTGTGGATCATATGAACATTATAGAGCACCTCCTTTGCCACTTATAGTGTATAACAGTCTGTCAGAATGAGCATGTGGAACATATGAACATTATAGTGAATTATAGAGCGCCCCCTATGTCTTCTTTCGTGTATAACAGTCTGTCAGATAGAGAATATGGATCATATTATCATTATAGTGCATTATGAAGCGCCCCCTTTGTCTTCTTTAGACTATGACAGTCTGTTAGATAGAGAATGTGGATCATATAAACATTTATAAAGAAGGGGTATTTAATTAATTAACTTGACTTAATTATCATACAATACATGGAAACATCCTTAATAATTAAAATTATCGAGTCTATTAATGTGAATCAAACGGTTTTATATTTATTCTATTTTTATTTATATTAGATTTAGGCTGCCTGTCATGATAATTACATGAATGACCACTTGTACAATATATAGAGAAATGTTTGCTGAACTTGGCCTGAATATCAGCTTTGATTAAAAACAGCAGTGTTATTAAATTTAATATTATTACTGTTAATATGTTTAATAAATATAGTATTTTAATATCTGAATTAGCCTTTTTGCTTTACTCTCCGACCGCTGCTTCTTACTGCCTGCTTCACCTGTGTGAGTTCTGCGCTCCCGCATCTGCACAGATCTGATTGGCAGAAGAGAGCGCTTGGTGATCTTAAAACACACCTGATTGGTCTGTGAGTTTCCTGCGCCGCAAAACACATTTACTGTAAAGATAAAGAAACGTTCCGCCGCTTTAAATGAACACGGTCAGAATTAAATCCTTTTCAGTAGTTTATCGGTTTGGGTCCGCATATTAATGACCTCTAATATAGAGCGTTCTAGTGTGCCCTTTAAAGCGTTATGTATTGTGTTACAGAGCTTTGTGTCAGGTTATTTACTGACTCACCTTTTTATATCCCTCTTTCTGTAGGTTGGCTCATTTCAGCTGTTTGTCGAGGGCTACCACGAGGCGGATTATTGGCTGAGGAAATTTGAGGCGGAGCCTCTTCCAGAGAACATGAGGAAGCAGCTCCAGTCTCAGTTTGAGAGACTTGTGGTTCTTGACTATGTGATCAGAAATACAGGTAGGTAGATATACGTCTTTTTTATACGTTGTGTTTATGTGTGTGTGTGTGTGTTTTGTGTACACACTCACGTTGTTTGTCTTTGCAGACAGAGGGAATGATAACTGGCTGATTAAATACGAGAAGGCAGGAGATGAAGAACAATCTGAAAAGGTAGAGTTGCATATTTTTTCTTTCTTCAATCCACAATCATTTTCGTTTTCTGCTCTGTTGTATTTCAGCGAGAAATATTCTAGAAAGTTTAGTTAAGAAACTTTAAGCTTTAGGATTTAAAAGGAAGTACTCATGTTTACTCATTAATACATCAGAATCTGTAAAGCTGTGTTATATATGTATAGGTGTTGGACAAAATATTGATATTGTGATGTATATCAAACGATGTGTGTAATCAAACGGTAAGATCAAACCTGCGATGAGGAATATTTGTTGTTAAATTTTGTTGCTGTTATTTTCCTGTTACTTAGGAGTATTTTAAATTCAGTAACAGAAGCAGTGAAGTATCGTAGTGAATTAATTGTCTTGTGACGATCACGTTCACACCTAAACTTGCTGCTGTACACTTAGAATCAGATCACCCAGAATGCATGTTAATTGTGTGTGTGTGTGTGTGTGTGTGTGTGTGTGCAGGGAAGTGAATGGAGTGAACCCAAAGACTGTGCGATTCAGATCGCAGCGATCGATAACGGCCTGGCCTTCCCCTTTAAACACCCAGACGAGTGGAGAGCATGTGAGTAACACACACACACACACACACACCCCAATCTGACTTCTCTCTCTCTACCTATTTCTTTGTTCTTTTTATCATTCTTCCTCTCTCTCAATCTCTCCCTCTCTTTCCATCTATCTCTTATTCTTTTTCCCCCTCTTCCCCCATTTCTATCAAGTGTTTTTCCGCTTTCCATTTCTTACTCTCTCTCCCCCTTTCTACCTCTCACCCCTTTCGCATCATCCATCACTCTTTCTTCCTCTCTTTCCCTCTCCTCTCCCTACTTTCTCTCTATTTTCTTCTTCTCTCCCCTCTAATTCTCCATCCATCTCTTATATTCCTCCTCTATTTCTTGCTAGTGTTCTTCCTCTCACCCCCTTTTTACTCCATCCATCTCTTACTCTCTTTCCCATCTCTATTCCCCTCCTCTCTTCCTAATCCTTTGTTTTTCTCTTTCCCTCTCCTCTCCCTCCTTTCTCTCTATTTTCTTCTCGGCCCCAATTCTCCATCCATCTCTTACTCTTTCTTCCTCTCACCTCCTTTATCCTCCATCCAGCTCTTCCTCTTCCTTTCTCTCTCTTCCCCCCTTTTTATCCAGTGTTCTTCCTCTTTCCATCTCTTACTCTCTCCCCCTTTATCTTCATCCATCTCTTACTCTTTCTTCCTCACTTTCCATCTCTCTCCTTTCATCTATCTTTTACTCTCTCCCCTCTCTCTCTCTATTTTTCGTTCCCTCTTTCCATTTTTCTTTCTCTTCTAGTTGGCTTTAGTAGTGTGACTGTTTTGAAAAACACACAAACACCAAAATCCAACATTTTCTAAGAAATACATCAATAAAAACCTTAACAAGAATAAAATAATAATAAATAAACACTGCAGAACAACAAGGTGTTAAAGTACAAACTTTAATAAACGGAGGTTTAGGGTCACTTCAGTCAGGGTTTTAAGTTTGGGTGAAATTATCACTTATTATTATCACACACACTGACACCCACCCACCCACACACAAGTACACCTGGATCTCTGATCTAGCTCCTCCTCTCTCTCTCAGACCCATTCCACTGGGCGTGGCTTCCGCAGGCTAAAGTGCCGTTCTCCCAGGAGACCCGAGACCTGGTTCTATCCCGAATCTCCGACATGAACTTTGTACAGGACCTCTGTGAGGACCTCTATGAGCTCTTTAAGGTACATCTGACTCCAGTACATTTCCCAACTAATAGAACAAGATTTACAAACGAACGTTAATCAGCTATTTAAAGGGTTTTAGGAAAGGTTAACCTTTTAAGTTACAGAAATAATGTTCCAGGAACGTTTGGAAAACGTGTGTTGTAACAATGGTTTGCCTCACCAACATTTATCACACAATGGAAATGTTAAAAGTAACTGTGCAGCGACGTTACCAGAACATTTAAAAATTTTTAGAATGTTAACTGTATTGTTCAGAAAATTTTACTATAGCTCCCGTTTTCCCGTTACTGTTTCTTTAAGAGCGAGATATGTAAATGAGCTCTGTTCTGATTGCACTATTTCACCGTATCATGTGTGTGTGTGTGTGTTTGTTTGCAGACGGATAAAGGCTTTGATAAAACCATGTTCGAGAAGCAGATGTCCGTTATGAGGGGGCAGGTGAGTGACCAGACATAACATTAATATAGTAGAGGGCACAGGTGTGGTAATGAATGGATATATATTGGAATACTCCAGTGGTTTGCAGAAGTAAATATACTGTTGTGGTAGCGAGGAGACAAAATGAGTTTCAAAAACTTCTTCCTGCAGATCCTGAACCTGACTCAGGCTCTGAAGGACGGGAAGAGCCCCATTCAGCTGGTCCAGATGCCGAGGGTGGTGGTGGAGCGCAGCCGGGGAGGCGGCCAGGGACGGGTGGTGCAGCTCGGCAACGCCTTCACCCAAACCTTCCACTGCAAACGACCCTTCTTCACCTCCTGGTGATCGAGGAACCCGGGAATCGAGGAACTGAGGTACTTAAGGTGGACGAGGTGGAGGTCCGAGGAGAAATGGTGAAAACCTCTCGCCTTTTTTTCTTTGTTTTATTTTTTTTTCTTCTATTTCTGAGCCTTTTTTCTGGAGTTCTCGGAGCTTCGGCTCGTGTTGGATTAATGGACGGATGCTGGATAAAGGGAATCTCGGGTAGAGAAGTGTAAGACGTCCGACAGCCGCCTCGCTCAACTGCCAATTTTTCTATAGATATAATCTGAAGTAAGGAAGGAGGAAGAATCCGTTTAAACTTGAACTTCTGCTTGAATGTAATCCGCAAGTTTACATTTCACTCCTCCATCAGCGGCGACCGGAGGGGAGGGGGTGACCAGTGGTGTTTTAATTCAAATGAATGTATTTAAAGATGATGTAATGTGTCAGAATGCTGTTAGGGGTGTACACACTGAAGAAGGGGGCGGGGTTTGAACTGGTATGGTATGATAATCATTTCACCTGAAGAGTGTGCGCATTTGTGGGTGTGTGAGCGTGTGAATGCAAGTGTGTGGGTGAGTACAAGCATAGGTATGTGTGAGTGCGTGTGTGAGCGTGCATGCTTGTGAATGAGTGCTTGTAACTGCGTGGGTGTGTGTGAGCGTGCATGCTTGTGAATGAGTGTAACTGCGTGGGTGTGTGTGAGCGTGCATGCTTGTGAATGAGTGTTTGTAACTGCGTGGGTGTGTGTGAGCGTGCATGCTTGTAACTGCGTGGGTGTGTGTGAGCGTGCATGCTTGTGAATGAGTGTTTGTAACTGCGTGGGTGTGTGTGAGCGTGCATGCTTGTGAATGAGTGTAACTGCGTGGGTGTGTGTGAGCGTGCATGCTTGTGAATGAGTGTTTGTAACTGCGTGGGTGTGTGTGAGCGTGCATGCTTGTGAATGAGTGTAACTGCGTGGGTGTGTGTGAGCGTGCATGCTTGTGAATGAGTGTTTGTAACTGTGTGGGTGTGTGTGAGCGTGCATGCTTGTGAATGAGTGTTTGCGTAAATGAGTGTGTAACTGCGTGTGTGAGCGTGCATGCTTGTGAATGAGTGTTTGCGTGTGTGAGCGTGCATGCTTGTGAATGAGTGTAACTGCGTGGGCGTGTGTGAGCGTGCATGCTTGTGAATGAGTGTGTAACTGCGTGTGTGAGCGTGCATGTGAATGAGTGTTTGCGTAAATGAGTGTGTAACTGCGTGTGTGAGCGTGCATGTCTCTCTGCATGGGTATGTATGCAAGCGTGAGTGTGAACAATTTTGAGCATACATGCGTGTGTGACTGTGTAGGTATGTGTGTGAGCGAGCAAGTGTGCAAGTGCGTGTGCGCTTTGTGGATCTCTTTCCTGCTGAGCGATTGTTAAAATTGAACTGTTAAACGACAAATCAATAAAACTTGCATATAAAGAAATTAAGATCTTGTTCGATTACATTCTTTTATCAAAACATTTTTCACTTAAATCACCAAAAGGGTAAGGCTATAATCAGGCACGCACTTTTACTTTCCAACACGCTTAATTCAGAAAGAAAATGCCTCTGTGTTTAGTTTTAAATTAAATTATTTTTAATACAAAAAAGTTTAACTGATGTATTTACCACATAAAAAATTTATAAAATTAAAGTAATTAATTTCCAAAAAACAGAAACATGGCTAGAGAAATGCCTCTCAATTATATTTTATATTCAAAATTAAACAAATTAACTTGCTTATTTAAAAAAGTTACCAAAACTTACTTTTAAACACTATTTTACAGTTTAAAATCATTTACCTTTTCTACAGAATCTCTTTAGCGTGATAAAAATGTAAACATGGTGATTGGAAGTGGCAGGTGACTCTTTTATGACAGTGTGTCCAGATCCATCATGGAAGCAGCTTTTCTCCTTTGGATCACACTGAGCTGAAAACACACACAGAGATATTGATTATTTTATACTTAGTATTTGGGCCATTCGACCGAATGGGTGCTATATGCTTTTCTCTTCCAAATTAAACATATTTTATTTTTTTATTCTGAATCGAACACACGTGTTTAACGATTTAAAACATGTACTGGTCAAACTCAGGCAGATTTGGTTACAAAACTCATGACATTTAAAAAGCATGTTTAAAAGCAAGTCCACTAATTTCTTTAATTTTCTCATATGATTTTATCTTCATTTTAAATACATGGTTTAGAGGACTGCATGTTTAAATAATTGATATTTATTACCAAAAATAAATCACTCCTGATACTGGAACTCACTCCTGTTACATTTTATGTTTTGAATAACAGGACTGAACGTAACAGGAATGAGTTTTTAAATCATAGAATTAGCAAAAACATGAAAAATAGCTAAATGTCAACTCTACTAATAGCATGAGGACACTGAACACATTCTAGTGATTTTCCCAAAAAATTGTATTTTAAAAATAAACCAATAAGATGTAAGAATTAATTTAGGTAACAGGAATGAGTGTGAGTGTTGAGATTGAGCTCCTCAGTCACAGTTACAATAAGATCAAATATACAGAAAAACTAATGAGGGACTTAATTTTGGTCTTCCCATGATCTTCAGAAGAATCAGCTGATGTCACTTCCTGTTGTTGTAGAAAGTTCTAGATGTTTCAGATGATCAGGGTAATGTGTTTTACGGTAACAGGACTGAGTTAAACCCCAGAGACACAAGTAAAATGTGTATTTTAACTTAAATATTATGGATTTTTTTTTAACAAAAAAATATTTTTAAAGCATAGATGGGATTTGAAGTCGCACAACAATGCTAAAAAATAAATAAATATCTGAAGGATTTTAATAATTATACTTCATGGTAAAGTTTATAGTTAGAGTGGGGACAGTGTTCTAAGTAGTTTTTATTAATGCTTTTAATTACATATCTTACTTTTTCAATTAGGTCAATGTATAAGACACTATGCTTATAAGGCTGCCTGGATACTTTTGAGGGGTGGGTGCCCTTGTGTTAAGGTGTGTGTGTGTCTGTACCTGCTGAGATGCACTGGAGGCTCTGTGTTCAGCCTGGCTCAGGCGTGTCTGTAGACGAGCGTTTTTCTCCTGATGCTCCACCAGCTGTCTCTCAAACTTTTTTTCAGGGAAAAAAATACAAAATAAAAAAAATAGTTACGACATCCGATAAAGCAATGCACAACAAGTGAGGTAACATAGATGTGGAGCGAGTAAGAGGGAGGCAGAGCAAGGAAAAGCGAGGTGGAGCGAGGTAGAGGGATGTAGAGTGAGGCTGAGATGGAGCAACGTACAACAGTATATACAACTCTGAGAAAAAAATTAGACCACTTAAAAATGCTGAGTTACTTTGATTTTACCAAACTGAATAAAGTTATCCAAAAGCAGTGTGTAAGACTGGTGGAGGAGAACATGATGCCAAGATGCATGAAAAAAATAATGTGATTAAAAACCAACCAGGGTTATTCCATCAAATATTGATTTCTGAACTTTTCTTAAAACTTTATGAATATGAACTTTTTTTTTCTTTGCATTATTTGAGGTCTGAAAGCTCTGCATCTTTTTTTTTATTATTATTTCAGACATTTCTCATTTTCTGCAAATAAATGCTCTAAATGATAATATTTTTATTAGGAATTTGAGAGAAATTTTGTCTGTGGTTTATAGATTAAAAAACAACAATGTTCATTTACTCAAACATAAACCTATAAACAGCTCAGAGAAACTGATTCAGTTTAGAACAGCGTTCCTTACCTCCAGGATTTTCTTGTGGTCGGTTTCCAGCTGAATCTCCAGTTCCGCACACCTCTGCTTCTGCCTGTTCAGCTCTGATCTGAAACACACACACACTTACTTTTTTTTTTTTGTAATGATGCACTCCAGCCTTTTTTAAAAAGTGCTTATATTTACTCAGGTTATTTTGAATATGAAATGTGTTTGTTAATCTAAAAAAAGTAAGTATGATTAAAAAAAAAAAAGCTAGAATAAAATGTTGTACCTGAGCGAGCTGACCGTGTTCTGGAAGGTGTGTGTGAGCTGCTTGGCCTCTTCTCTGTATCGGTTGGTGGTTTTCTGCTGGGCTTGCAGCAGGCGGCTCAGTCCCGCATTAGAGCTCTTACTGCTCTCCTCCATCTCCCTCAGCCTGGCCTCCAGACTCTGCTCCTTCACACTCAGCTCCTGCTGCATACAGGACACCTGCACATATACACACATAAAAGACCCCTTAAAAATGATGAGTTTCTTTGATTTTACCAAATTGAAAACCTCTAGAATACAACCAAGAGGAAGATGGATGATCACAAGCTGATCATCAAACCAAACTGAACTGCTACTGAATTTTTTCACCAGTAGTGCAAAGCATAAAGTTATCCAAAAGCAGTGTGTAAGACTGGTGGAGGAGGAGAACATGATGCCAAGATGCGTAATTAAAAACTGTGATTAAAAACCTTAAAACCAGGGTTATTCCACCAAATATTGATTTCTGAACTCTTAAAACTTTATGAACAGGGTTCATACAGTTTTCAACCAATACTTTTCCATGACCTAACCATGGTGATCTTATGTTTCTCCAGGCAGGACAGAGCGAGATGAGTGTTTCTCAGACTCCACAGAGCTGAGCTACCGTCACTCTAATGTGTTAGCTTGTTATGCTCACTGGCTAACGATAGCGTATCGCCTCTAGAGGTACAGAGGCACCACAAGTGTTTCCCTGCTGCCCTATAAAAAGGCTCTCAGATGCTTTTGTTGATCTAGTGTACCTCCTGGTGAGAGATCGTTGATTATCGTTGACATATCGAAGACATTTTGCCCAGCTGACAGACTTTTAGAACTTTGAGGGACACTAACAGCTTAATTAAATACCAATGTGTCTTTGTGTCTGTGTGTGTGTGTGTATATATGTACGTTACCTGTTGTTTGGCCTGTCTCTGTGCTAACACACACTCTTTGCGGAGTGTGTCCATGTCTCTGTGCAGCTGCTGGTTCTCCTGCTGAAGGCTGAGACGCTCCTCGCTGATGCTGCTGCTCTCCTCCCGAGCGCTCGCCAGCGCCACCTGCAGCCGGCGCACCTCCTCCTGACACCGGGAGAGCTCCTCACTGAAGCTACAACACGCACCAGAAAAAATTCAGGTTACACTACAACACTGCTGCTGAGTGTGTGTGCGTGTGTGTGTGTGTGTGAGCACTCAGTATCTCCAGTTTCCCAGTGGTGTTAACACTAATCTCTATCCGTTGCTGAGAAACTAAAGCCGCTTACAATAGAAGTTAATGGACAGATGCTTTAAAGAGGTACTATCATATTACACTATTCTCACCTATATCCGCTGTATCTGTAGACTACGCTCGATTAGCGCAGAGTTTCATAAGTCGACATGTTCATCTTATTTCAACTTGTTTAAGATACGATGAGATAATCCTTTATTAATCCCACACTGAGGAAATTTACAATGTTACAGCGGTACAGAGAAACAGGTCAGGAAAAAATATAAACAAATAATGATAAATCTATATATGCAAAAAACAATTACAGGAAATATATAAAAGATACTTAAAAATGTATATATATAGTAAAGAAAAAAATATAAAATTATAATTATTATTGCACAAAGAGTAACAGTGAATAAATAAATATCAAATAAATAGTAGATTAAAAGGTGAGAAGAATATTGCACAAATGGTGATAAGGAGATCACAGTACATGTAGTGAGATGGATATTGCACACGGTAAGCATTACAGCTAGACTGAGTAGTATGTAAGTTTGTATGAAACACTGAGATCTGAGGAACTCTTATCTGAACTAAATATAAAATAACTAAATTACTAAAATGTCAATCAATAAAAAAGTCAAAAATAACCACAAGAATATCCCATGATGAATGACTTAAAACTTAAGTATGTGAGGTAAGTAAGTGTAAATGTAAATAAAAGAATGAATGCAAGGTTTGCTAGATGGAATTGTTTAAATTAGTGATGTCTATCCCTTACAAAAAAAAAGTTGCTGCATTAATTACAACAATATTCTGCAATTAATCACAATTAATCACGACTGTTTTTCTTAAAACGTAAGTGTTTATTTAAATGTAATGGAAGGGAGATACTAGTAATGTGTGTGTGTGTGTGTGTGTGTGTACTCACTCCATCTCCAGTTTCTTCATATTGGACTGTGTGGTATTCAGAGTGAGCTCCGTTTCCTCCTTCTGTCTCTCTGCATTTAAGCACCTCTGATGAAGTGCCTCCATCTTCCTCAGCTCCGGCTCCCCACAACGGCCTTCTCTATACACCTAACACACACACACACACACACATCATCGTTCAATAATGTTTAAAACCACTCGGGTATAAAGGAGCAGTAAAGCCACTCCGCTGAAGTACAGCGTTCTACGTTTCTCCAGCACTAAGGTTGGGTGCAGCAGCATTAGCATTTGCCGCTAACTGCAGCGCTAGCTCTTTAGCTGTTTAAAGGTGAGGTATATCAGACTGTAGTCTGCATGTTTGCTGTGTTAAAACAAGCTATGTAGGACAAATCACTAGCTGATAGAGCCCTAGGTTACCAAAACACTCAGGGTCCCGCTAGCACTGCGGTTAGCAGCTAATGCTACTGTAAATTATTATTATTATTATTATTTTTTTTACAATTTATAATTTTGTTTACTTGGGCGCTTCCCCCAGCTTTCCGAATTAGAAAGGAAACATGGCGACACTCTTGCTCACTTGCCTTGATGTAGTAGGCATCCTTACTAGTATTGCGTAGTATTGCATATATATGAAAAACAGACCAGGTAATAATACATTTGCTCTGTTAAAATTTGTTATGTCAGAGGCTAAAAAAGAAAGAGATGGACCTTCCAGCAAGACAATGACCCTAAACCTACAGCTAGAGCTACAGTAAAGAATATTCACGTGTTAGAATGGCCCACAATCAAAGTTCTGATCTAAATTCCATTGAGCTTCTGTGAAGGGACATGAAAACTGCTGTTCACAGACGCTCTCCATCCAACCTAACTGAGCTTGAGCTAATTTGCGAAGAAGAATGGGGCAAAAATCTCAGTCACTGGATGAGGAAAACTGGTAGAGACTTGCAGCTGTAATTGCAGTGAAAGGTGGCTCTGCTAAGTATTGATACAGAGGGAAATGTTACCTTCTCCAGCTCCTCCTCCACAGCTTTCCTCTCTCTGTGTGCTCTCTCTATCTGAGTCTCTTTATCCGCACATTCCTGAAAGCAGCAGAACACAGGCTGTAATGAGGCTGCTGCAGGATTCAATGGAAATTTACTGCTTAATAATTCATGATGCAGAACACTGCACTGAGCAGAGTACACACTCAGTGACTACTGAACGTATACTCACCAGCTGTAGAGCAGACAGTTCTTCAGCCAGGCGATGAATCTGACTGTTGTACTGCTTACGGACCGCTTCCACCTGCAACACACACACAGCCCTGATTTATACCTCAACACATCACAAAAGTAAAAAATAATTAAGACAGTATTTTGAAGGTTTACAGTGAATTATATTACAGCACAGTGATTTATGCAGACATTTTCCTTCTAAAATCTAGAATTCTGATTAGGTATTGATACTCGTATATTCTAAATTTGAGCATTTGCGTATGTGAGTGGACTCATAATGCAATAATGAAATCAGGCAGTAATAAATAAGCTTATACTGCCCTCTAGTGGATAAAATAAAAAAAGACATCCAAAATTCAACTGTTACAGAGGAAAAGATTGCAAAACCTACTAGGGGTGTGACGAGACACTAATATCACGAGACGAGATTTAAAAAAAAAATTAAAGAAAACGTCACAAATGAAAAATGGCTTGAAAAGAGTTTTATTTGACAAAATCATATAAAACGCAAACTTAACAGACTGGTTTCTCTCACACATTGATTCTATAAGAAATAGAAATAAGAATAAAAAATAAAAAAAACTTTTCTTATATAGTGCAAACAATAAGTGCAAACCACATCCAGTCATATTAAGACTATGGTTTGTGTTTTTTTTCTCCTAAATCTCTTGTAATTTAACTATGCAGAACCATAACCAGTCATATTAAGACTATATTAATGCTTGAAATGCAAACAGAGACAGAACATGTTTTTTAATACAGTACAGAGTTAAGGGATTAGTACAGCTGTCTATGAAACAGTCAGGTGTAGGATTTATTTACAGTATTTATATATGGTTTGTGTCTTGTTGGTCACTCTGTTACTGTTTATTGTTTCCACTGGAGCCAAAATGCAGCCAGACATACAACTTAAAAGTAGCAGAAGCATCTTCTATACAAATGTCCGAATTTTTCTCTTCTGCTGAGAGCTGCTCTCACTGCTCAGCCACCACACTCGCTGCTATCGCTCCTGGGTTGCCAGATCCCACTTAAAAAGTACACACTAAACTGTTTTTTTCCCACGAGATCTCGTCACACCCCTAAAACATACTATATCAATATCAATGTTTTTGTTTTGTGTGTTTGTGTGTGTGTGTGTGTGTGTGTGTGTATATAGAAGTGTTGTATACCTCTCTCCTAGTGCGGGCTGCTGCTTCCTCCACCAGCTGCTTCATCCCTTCCTTCATTCTCTCCAACTCCTCCACCCTCTGATTCTCCCTCAGCTGAGCCTGACGGATACCAGACATCCAGACATCCCAGCAGTAAAGCTACAGTAATTACCTTATTTCTGCACTATAAGTTGCACTTAAAATCCATTAATTTCCCCAAAAATCAACAGTGCGTCTTTATGTATAATTTCTTATTACTCAGGTTGTAAGAAGCAGTAAAGCCACTCCACTGACGTGCAGAGTTATACAGGAGTTTCAGTAAAGTTTCTCCAGCACTGAGGCTGGAGCAGTTTTAGCATTACCTGCTAACCACAGCGCTAAGCGCTAGCTCTTTCGCATTTAGATTTAAGTATATCAGACTGTAGTTTGCGTGTTTACAGTGCTATGAGGAACAAACCGCTAGCTAAAATATATATATATAAAACACTCAGGGTTCCTCAGTGTAACACTTTTAGGTGGCATTTATTAGAGTGGCCTCTAATGCTAATGCTGCTGCACCCAGCCTTAGTAGAAATCTGGAATTCTAAGCTATAGATAGATAGATAGATAGATACTTTATTGATCTCTGAGATTACAGTTTGGTTTACTTAGCTAAGCTTAGTTTAGCAAGATCTGCTGAATTAGAAGGAAAACATGGCGACCCCCCTGTTCCTTACTAGTGTCGCATAATGCACCTTACAGTCCGGTGCACCTTATAGTGCGGAAAATATGGTACGTGTCTATAATTAGTATTATGTTTTAAGTTCTCAGTGCCTTGTTTTAAATGTCAGGAGCTTTAAAATTCTACCAATGAAGTTTAGAGCTACTTTGAGCTTTGTTAAATGTGTAAAAATAGTGATTTCTTTACAAGGACAAAACTATGCCCCTATCACTTGCATTGTGAGCCTGTTGGGAGCATCAGATAAAAGCGCTGTATCTCAGAATGCTGAAGTTGTACGGAGGTGGGCTAACCTCAACATTAGTACCTGTTATCATGTTTCATTACAGCCTGAGTTCATTTCACACCAGACTTCTCCTTTAAATGTGATGTTTCTGTGGTATACCTGGTCTCTCTGTAATGACGCCTCCTCGGCGAGCTGCAGGGAGTTTCGGAGACGCTGGAAAGTTTCGAATTTCTCCTCCTCTAAAGTGGCACAGCGGCTCTGCAACTCCCCCAGCTTCCTTTCCCACACCGCCTGCTCCCTCCGCACTGACTCCGCCTCCGCCGTCGCCCCCTTCAACCTGAACAGCACCACCACACACACTTACAGCGCATTCATTACAAACACACAGGTTAACACTACTGTACATTTATAATGCAGAAACTATAGTACAGTAGTTTAGTTTAGCCCCACCCATTTATTCAGCCTACAGCAGTTTAGCCCCACCCATTTATTCAGCCTACAGCAGTTTATAGCTTATATAATTCACTTATATTAAGTGTATTAAATGTGTGTGCATGTTTGTGTTTGTGTGTACATATGTACCGGCCCTCTAATTGGCTGAGTGCTGCCTGTAGCTGCTGCAGTCTGCGGTCAGAGGCTTCCTCTCTCCCATGAGCCTCAGCTGCATCTTCCTCCTGCATCCACACACACGGTTTTGGTGAAAAATGAGAAGTGTGTTTTATTGCATATCTAAAAAGTATCTGCACACAATTCACCATGCTCAGGCATTTTTCCACTTATTTGAGTCATTTTTAATGAAAAAACAGGGTTTTATGAATGGTCCAAAATTACACCAAACGGTAATACCTAATTTGGTGATTTAAGTGAAAAATGAAAAGTGTGTTTTATTGCATTTCTGAATAAATCTGCACACAAATCACCATGCTCAGGGGTTTTTCTAATGATTTGAGTTATTTTTATGAAAAAAAAAAAAAACAGGGTTTCATGAATGGTCCAAATTTACACCGAACGGTAATACATTATATAATATAATAAAAACACACACCGTCCGCTGCATTTGGTCCTGAACATTCTGCATGAGTCTGGTCATCTCGTCTACTTTTGCTGTGGCGGTTCTCAGCTCCTGCTTGGCTTGCCTGGTATATATATACACACACACACACACACACACACACAGTATCTATTAGCATGTATATACATATCCACAGTTCATTAGTAGGCTGTGGCTGTGTTCCAAACGTCTCCACTCTCCACTATATAATTTATGCTGTGTAGGGTATATAAATAAGTGGGGTGTGTTTACGGCACAATTTATAAAGCCTAGAACTGTCCAGCATCAATTTACAAAGCACAAAGTTTTGCAACCCTGTAACACGCAATTAAAGCGAATGTAGTGCTGGACGATATAGAAAAAAATATATACCGAAATATATTCCTTAATTTTGATCGAGATGAAAATATAAACACTTTAAAAACTGGAAATATGTACCTACTACTGTCTGAAAATTTAATTTAAATCTCTTTAAGAAGCCTCCTCTCACTAAAACTATAAAACTTTGGAAATAAAAATGGTCAAAACTAATCAATGCTCACTTTTATTTGCATATAGCAAAATATGCAAAAATGACATCTCTGTCAAACATAAACCTACAACCTATATACCTATTACCAATATAAATAACTTTAAATTACAACAGAGGCAGAGTTTCTTATTCTTTTGTAAACATATTTATCAGATTAAAATGTTAAATAAAAAAATAAATAAAAAAGTGCTTTAACCAGGATAAAGAATACAAAAAAGCCTTTATATACATAAAAGAAACATACAGGATTCTTAATTTTTATATTGAGCTTTTTTCACAGACCCAAAACCTCTTAAACATTACAATCACGTTAAATAAACAAACCTATATGCTTTATCAACTATAAATAACTTAGTTACAATATAAGCTACAAAGTAGGCCTGGACAATAATTCGATATCGGTATTTATCGCGATAAGAAATGTTTCAATAACGGTGATATCACTTTTGTGGTATATCGATATGTATTATGTACAGAATCTGTCACGGACAGGCGTTTTTTACTGGCGTCAGCTCGCCGCAGAGCCAAACACATTCAGCCCCCATAGCTGTGCTACCTCAGTGCGTGATGACGCAATCACACAGGCACGTAGCCAGATAGGCTAGGCTAGGCTAGGTTAAAATGGCTAGGCTAGGCTAGGCTAGGTTAGGTTCAGGTCCGCTCCGCTACGCATCTAAAATGTCTCGAAACGGAGCCGGGACGAGCGGATCCAAGGCTAGGGTAGACTCGGTTCGGTCAGCCGCTGTTTCGCTCGCCCATTCGCGCGTCCGCTCGCTCGTCCGCTCGCTCATCCGCGGCTCCGCTCGCCCAGCCGCGGCTCCGCTCGCCCATCCGCGGCTCCGCTCGCCCAGCCGCGGGTCCGCTCGCCCAGCCGCGGGTCCGCTCGCCCAGCCGCGGGTCCGCTCGCTTGCCGCTTTGCTGCAAATTGTGCCGGTGAGTGGAGCCGACAAGCAGCGTGACGTTAATACATCTAATCTGTTCCACCACCTCAAGCATCTTCACTACATACAATATTTTCCTTATACTGACTGAAGCACTTTAATAGATTATGTTGAAACTAAGTTATTTAAAGTTTATGAATCCTTTAGGTTTGTTTATTTGCCGTTTATATCATGTTGAATACCTCTTGTATTCTGGCTGAAGCACTTTAATAGATTATGTTGTCACTAAGTTATTTATAGTTGAAAAATCCTATAGGTTTGTTTATTTGACGGGAAAATCTTGTTGCTTTTATGTATATAAAGGCTTCTTGTATTATATATCCTAGTTAAAACACTTTTGTTTTAATCTGTTAAATTTGTTTACAATGAATAAGAAGCTCTGCCTCTGTTGTCATTTAAAGTTATTTTTATTTGTAATAGTTATATAGGCTTATGTTTGACAGGGATGTCATGTTATTATTTTGCTATATGCAAATAAAATTGAGCATTGATTTATTTTGACTACTTTTATTTCTAAAGTATTAAAGTTTTTGTGAAAGGAGGTTTCAAAGACTTAAAAAACATTTTCATACAGTAGTAGGTACAGATTTCCATTAGATAGATTGATACAAAAAGTGCAAATACACAGTTAAATAATAATTTAAATTTGCAGTGCAAGCTGCAGAGATTGCAGGGATTCTTTTTCTGAGGCCTTCAAAGTATTTATCGATATCGAAATTATATCGTATCGACCGAAATTTAAGGAATATATTGTGATATAAATTTTGGCCATATCGTCCAGCACTACTACAAAGGCTATTGGAATAATATGTTATGGATGGATTTTTGGTTTGAAAGGAAAAATGAAAACACTGCATTCCATCATAAGAACCGAATTCTATCAGAAACATGGTGGTGGTAGTATCTTGGTTTGGGCGTGTTCTGCTGCATCAGGGCCAGAAAGGCCACCAGATACTGAAAGCAATGGTTCACATACATTTTTACCCACAGATATGTAATGTTATATCATTTTCCTCAATAAATAAATGACCAAGTACAATAATATTTCTGTCTCATTTGTTTAATTTGGGTTAGTGAAAATCTAATGTTTTAAGTCATATTTATGCAGAAAAGCTAACACAACGTTGCCTACAACTGCCTCCAATAGCTCCAGTGCCAACTGGTGGGGTGTGAGTTTCTATTACTTGTAAGCTACATCAGTGTTGTAGCTACAGTGCTAACTGGTGGGCTAAAAGCTTCTATTATGTGTTAGTTAAATAAGCTTTGTAGCTACAGTGCTAATTGATGGGGTGAAAGCTGTATTATTTAATTGAACTCTGGCTGAACTATCGCTTTAAAGTTTTACCTGAGCTGGTTGCGGAGCTCCTCCACTTCACTGCTCTGCTCTGCGATGGTCTTCAGAAACTGCTGATTGGTCTGAGTGTGACACGACAGACATGAGCGCCTTGGAGGCATGGCAACACACACACACACACAGTACACTTCTAGAAGGCACAAAACAGTGCGAGAGACAGAGGGAGACAGAGAGAAGGTAAGAGAAGGGTTAGAGGTAAAAAGGACTGTGTGCTACAGAAAGGTATGGTGAAAAAGCGACAGAAAGAGAGCGACAGAGGGAGGGAGGAGAAAAAAGGAGAAGAGGCTCCACCCTTATTAAATATTCAGCAGGGTGTAACATTTCTGTACAGGTAAAAGACACACAAAAGAAGAGGACGCTAAATAAAGCTCATTCACACAGGTTTGTGTGTGTGTGTGTGTGTGTGTGTAAGAAAGAGAGAAAGAGAGAGAGAGAGAGAGAGAGAGAGAGAGAGGGATTACAGGAACATAAGGATTAGCATCTAATAGATTTACGTAATTCAGGATCTCCTTGATAACAGTCTTAAAGAGCACATATCAGTATTTTATAGTGGGTGGATGAATGGCTGGAGCTTTAAAAAAAAAAAAAAAAAAAAAAAAAAAAAAAAAAACAACAACAAAAAAAAATCTGTAGGCTGAATAGGGTCATGCTAAACTGTTCTGGTCTGAATGGGTGGGGCTTAACAAAATCTGTAGGCTAAACCGCTGTAGGATGAATAAGGGGGCTTTAAACTGCTGTAGGTTGAATGGGTGGGGCTTAATAAAAAGCTGTAGACTGAATGGGTGGGGCTTAATAAAAAGCTGTAGACTGAATGGGTGGGGCTTAATAAAAAGCTGTAGACTGAATGGGTGGGGCATAACAAAAGCTGTAGTCTGAATACGGTGGAGCTAAACTGCTGTAGGTTGAATTGGGTGGAGCTAAAAAGGCTGTAGACAATAGGGTGGAGATGAACTGCTATAGGATGGGCAGGGCTTAAAATAAAAGCTGTAGGCTGAATAGGTGGGGCTTAAAATAAAAGCTGTAGGCTGAATAGGTGGGGCTTAAAATAAAAGCTGTAGGCTGAATGGGTGGGGCTTAAAATAAAAGCTGTAGGCTGAATGGGTGGGGCTTAAAATAAAATCAGTAGGCTGAATGGGTGGGGCTTAAAATAAAAGCAGTAGGCTGAATGGGTGGGGCTTAAAATAAAAGCTGTGTGTGGCTAAACAGCTGTAGAATCAAACAGAGCAATAAAAAGGGTGACAGCATTTTTTCTTACCGATTCTAAGCTCTGATTGGTTGTCTGCAGTTTCTGAGTGTGCTGTTGAACCTGGGCCAGCTGATTCTAAGAGAAAAAGACAAAAAAAAAAAAAAATCAATCAATGTTGTCTAAACAGTCATAATTATAGTAACAATAATAAGAAATATATTTTTGTATTGTGTATAATCAGTTTATAATTGTGCATTTTTTTATTGTGCCATTTTTTATTTTGCCTGTGTGTGTGCACCTGTATGTGTTGTCGCTCGGCGGTGTGCAGTTGTCCGTCCCTCATGGTGCTCTGGTAGAGTTTCTGCAGACGGTCCAGCTCCTGCGCAGCTGCCTGCCACATCTGCAGCGCTCGCTCCTTCTCCTGCAGAGAGAATTCAGGCCCTTTAATATTTACTTCAGACTTCTATATAAAATAATGACTATTGTAAAATACTGGTAAATATACACAGATATAGATATATAGAAACCCTTGCTGTGTGTGTGGGTCAGCATGTGACTGCAACATGTCCTACACATAGTTTCTGAATCAGTTTCTCTGATTTTACTATTTATAGGTATACGTTTGAGTAAATAAACATTGTTGTTTTATTCTATAAACTACGGACAACATTTCTCCCAAATTCCTATTTTTTTTGTAATTTAGAGCATTTATTTGCAGAAAATGAGAAATGGCTGAAATAACAACAAAAAAAAAGATGCAAAGTTTATATTCATAAAGAATATTTTAAGAGTTCAGGAATCAATATTTGGTGGAATTACCCTGGTTGGTTTTTTATCACATTTTTTTTCATGCATTTGGGCATCATGTTCTCCTCCACCAGTCTTACACACTGCTTTTGGGTAACTTTATGCTGCTTTACTCCTGGTGCAATATTCTTCAAGCAGTTCAGCTTGGTGGTTTGATGGCTTGTGATCAACCATCTTCCTCGTGATTATATTCCAGAGGTTTTCAAATCAAAGAAATCTTTTTAGAGAGCTGTATATATATATATATATATATATATGCATAAATCTTACTTAATATGACCAGACACATAAACTAATGGTGGAAGAACATCCGAAAATTCCAGACTGCCTTTAAAAAACAAAATATACCAGAGTGTTGATGTGCAAGAGGACCAAACAGCCGCACAACACACACACACAACAAACCACACACCACACACACACACAACACTACAGCGCCTGCTAAAGAATCATACGCTAATATCCCATTAACCTCAGATGTCAAGTGTCACAATCTAATCTCTCTCTCTCTCCCTTACACACACACACACACACACACACACATGTGCATGCACCCACTGATGACTGACATACTAATATCCCATTAGCCTCATATGTCAAGTGTTGTACTCCAATCAGCATTAGCAGCTAAAGAGCGCTCAAGGCTGATTACAGCGACTCCACCGGGGCCCTATGGGACAGACACACACACACACACAGACACACACACACACACTTACAAATGTCACAGACCCATCCGGTTAACGCTGGTGTAAAGGGACAGATACCAGAGGGTATCCAGTGTGAAATCTACATCTAATCAGTATGTAAGTGTTTATCAGTGCAAGTCAGGAAAAGTCACACCCAGATGGGAATGGGAGCTTAACCAGATATACTGAAACGCTTTTACTACTACCTGTAATTTGCATACCTTCCGTTTTTTTATATACTATTTTTACTATAAGGCACACTATTAATAAACGTCTATTTTCTGGTCTATTGTCATACATATGGAGCAGCGGATTATAAGGCTCATTATGTGACGCTAGTAAGGAACAGGGGTGTCGCCATGTTTTCCTTCTAATTCAGCTGGGGTAACTAGTAAAGCTAAGCTGTGTCAACAAAACTGTAATTCTTAAAAAAAGAAATAAATTAATTAAAAACATTTGAGAACTGGATATTAGTCTACAAAGGTTATTAGCGCTGATTAGCGCTGGGGTTAGCAGCTAATGCTAATGCTGCTTCAGAAGTGCTTGCTGAGGTTAGCAGCAGGCTACAGGCCAAAAATACTCACCTTTGAATGGCAAAAGAGCTAGCGCTTAGTGCTGTTAATGGGGAAAGCTAATACTGCTCCAGCCTTGGTGCTGGAGAAACTTCACTGTACAACTCCTGTATAATGCTGCACTTCTGTAGAGTGGCTTTACTGCTAAATAAAACCTGACTGATTTTAAGTGCACCTTATAGTGCAAAAAAAATACGGTAAACCTAAAAATCTATGAACTAGGGATGGGTTTGGGAGTTCTAACACTCAGCTTGGCATGGAATGCAATCAAATTCTCACAGCAAATCCTCCACAACCAAGTAAAAATCCCTCCCTGGCAGTAGAGACAGTTACAATTTTACTGACATAAATCCAGGCTGTTTTAATTTTTTTCCAAAGCAGAAGATCCTTATTACTTTAAGAGTGATGCTCTTGTCGTCTGCAGCTGTTCCTTGTTGAAGCTAATGATGCCATCATCAAGCCTTCTGACAACAACTGACTTTCATAACTCGACACATGGAGGAGCCAGAGCCCTACTAGAAAAACCTTCTGTGAATCCCAAAATAGAATCTTCAGTTTTGAGGGTTAAACTTCTCTAGCATTCTAGAATAACGGCATACTCTTATTTAAACATGGGGGTGGAAGTATCAGGTACACAGTCATTTCAATTTTGTTGCATTAGTTGCATCAGCAGATTCTACAGGAGAGTGTGAGTATATTTATTGCAATGAACTTTGGAACATTTCAACTTGGGCCATGCAACAAGATGATGACCCATAGCTCATACATACAGTAGAGAATTACACACACACAGTTATGCATATGGTTTGATGGGATGTAGATAATAAAAAGATATGTAAATGTTCATATGAAAGGAAAGCTATATTTCTATTGGATGTGTAAAAAAAAAAAAAAAAAAAAGATTGTTTTTCTTTGTTTGTTTGTTTTACCTCGACAGCGCACTTGACTTGTTCTTCCAGGTTGTTAACTGTAGCTGCATCTGCAGCAGCATCCCCATCCACTCCCACAGAGAGAGACTGCAGCTGCCGTTCCACAGAAACCCTCTGCTCTGCATGGAGACTACGGACACACAGACAGAGAGAACAGACAGACAGACAGAGAGATCAGACAGACAGACAGACAGACAGAGAGAACACAGAATTAATATTTACACTTCAATCTCACAGCTAGCTAGCTACTAAGATTAACTACTAGTGATTTTTTATGCTTATTATGAAATAAAATGGACATAATACATTGAAACTAAACATTAAACTATGGTAATATAGTGATTATAGTCATTTTTAACCAGGAATCATCTTGCCAGTGATTCTCATAGTTCTCTGTTCGGAGTGTGCCTCTTTCACCCCTAGGCGCGGCTTAAAATTAGAGCTGCATGATGCCAAAGTTATAGTTCCGCAAAGCTAAAATGAAAGCTTCACGCACCTAAAATTAAACCTCCACGCACCTAAAATTAAAGCTACACGCCTAACTTAAAGCTTAAATCAATAAGCTCCATGTGGCTAAAATTAAAGCTCCACACTAAAATTAAAGCTCTGCTCTGCTAAAATTAAAGCTCTGCACGGCTAGAATTAAAGCTCTGCGAGGCTAAAATTAAAGCTCTGCGCGACTAAAATTAAAGCTCTGCAAAGCTTAAATTAAAGCTCTGCACAGATAAAATTAAAGCTCTGCGAGGCTAAAATTAAAGCTCCACACAGCTAAAATTAAAGCTCTGCGCGGCTAAAATTAAAGCTCTGCGCGGCTAAAATTAAAGCTCTGCGCGGCTAAAATTAAAGCTCTGCGCGGCTAAAATTAAAGCTCTGCACAGCTAAAATTAAAGCTCCGCGTGGCAAAAATTAAAGCTCCGCGTGGCAAAAATTAAAGCTCTGCACGGCTAAAATTAAAGCTCTGCACGGCTAAAATTAAAGCTCTGCACAGATAAAATTAAAGCTCCACACAGCTAAAATTAAAGCTCTGCGAGGCTAAAATTAAAGCTCCGCGTGGCAAAAATTAAAGCTCTGCGAGGCTAAAATAAAAGCTCTGCGCGGATAAAATTAAAGCCCTGCGCGGATAAAATTAAAGCCCTGCGCGGCTAAAATAAAAGCTCTGCGAGGCTAAAATAAAAGCTCTACGCGGATAAAATTAAAGCCCTGCGCGGATAAAATTAAAGCCCTGCGCGGCTAAAATTAAAGCTCTGCGCGGCTAAAATTAAAGCTCTGCGCGGCTAAAATTAAAGCTCCGCGCAGCTAAAATTAAAGCTCTGCGCAGCTAAAATTAAAGCTCTGCGCAGCTAAAATTAAAGCTCCGCGCAGCTAAAATTAAAGCTCCGAACAGCTAAAAATTAAAAAAATTAAAGCTCTGTGTTGCTCAAATCGATAAGCTCCATGCAGCTAAAATTAAGGCTTCATGTCGCAAATATCAGTGTACCACGCAGCTAAAATTAAAGCTCCATATCACTCAAATCAGTGCTCTCCATAACTAAAATTAAAGCTTTGCACAGTTAAATTAAAGCTCCGCACGACTAAAATTAAAGCCCTGTGCAGCTACAATTAAAGCTTCTCGCAGCTAAAATTGAAGCTCTTGGTTGCTCAAATTAATAAGCTCTGTGTGGCTAAAATTAAAGCTCCACGCAGCTGAAATTAAAGTTCGACGCAACTAAAATTAAAGCTCTGCATGGCTAAAATTAAAGCTCCATGTTGAACAAATTGGTGCGCCGTAGCTGGAAGCTAAGATAATGGAAACTTTTGATGGCTTAAATCAAAAAATACAGGAACATACCACTCGCAATCGTAGTTAAAAAGACTTACTAAAAAAATGTGGGGTTTAAATCAGACTCAGGCTCATAATGGCAGTTTATAGGTCGTCCATGTTGGGTTGGATTTTTCGGCCGATTTAAGCTCTATTCACTGGCACAGGAAAAGGAAAAAGGAGGTTTTAAATGGAAATATATACTCTGAGAGCTCAGAGCTAACGGCAAGATAAGTTGCAAAAGGTTGGGAATCACTGTTCTAAAGAACTGAACTGAGCTGTGGTTCAACCTGAAATGTAGAAAATGTACTGAATCGTTTTTAAAAGAACCGAGCTGCATCATGGAGAGATCTGAACTGAATCATTATAAGATCTGAACTGAATCAGTGAGGATTTTCACGGCGCGCTGAATGGTTTGGTGAGGACCCAAGCCGAGTGGCTGTGAGGTCAGAGATTCACGGCGGCGTCATGTTGACCATATTGTCTGTGGATAAACACACAGCTTGTGGCGGAGCCGCCATCCTGCCGCTGAAGCGTTTCACGGATAAATCACACTCGCTCCTTCACTCCTTTACCGTTCGTTCTCTCGGACCACCTGCTCCAGACTGGCCTTGACATCCGCCATCTGCCTCTGATACGAGAGAAACACACAGATTATACACACACACACACACACACACAGACACACACACACAGCTGACTCATTATAGCTGAGTGAGGGTCTATGAGGTTTGGTCCTGAGGGGCTGCTGGTTATTAGCATTAACTGCTAGAGCCGTAATGAAACACACATTCAAATTCATTCACATTAACAGCATGCTCTCCCTTTCTTTCTCTCTCTCTCTCTCTCTGCTTATTACCCTCTTTCTCTCTCAGTGTAAATAAAATATCAGGTCTTTTGCTCTTTAAGGAAAATCTTTATTGCTTTTAAATGTTTTAAGTTTTTAAAAGTTTTGACCAGGAAGTTTAAAAGAAGCCAGAAAGGCATTAAAATCTAAACACAAAAACACTTCAATCATCCAGGGCAGCACCTTTAAAAATGTATGTAAATAATAATATGCGTTATCGTTAAAAAAGTATACGTTTGGATCGTATAAACATTACACAGCATTATAGAGGGGCCCTAAGCTCCCTTTAGTGTATTACAGTCTGTCAGAGTGAGTGTACAGATCATATAAACAGTATAGAGCATTATAGAGTGCCCCCTATGCTTCCTTTAGTGTATTACAGTCTGTCAGAGTGAGTGTACAGATCATATAAACAGTATAGAGCATTATAGAGTGCCCCCTATGCTTCCTTTAGTGTATTACAGTCTGTCAGAATGAGTGTGTGGATCATATAAACAGCATTTGAGGATTATAGAGCACCCCCTATGCTTTATGTAGTGCATTACAGTCTGTCAGAGTGAGTGTACAGATCATATAAACAGTACAGAGCATTATAGAGCACCCCCTATGCTTTCTTTAGTGTATTACAGTTTGTCAGAACGAGTGTATGGTTCATATAAACATTATAGAGCGCCCCCTATGCTTCCTTTAGTGTATTACAATGTGTCAGAGTGAGTGTACAGATCATCTAAACAGTATTTGAGCATTAAAGAGCGCCCCCTATGCTTTTTTAGTGTATTACAGTTTGTCAGAACGAGTGTATGGTTCACATAAACAGTATAGAGCATTATAAAGCGCCCCCTATGCTTCCTTTAGTGTATTACAGACTGTCAGAATGAGTGTACGGATTATATAAACAGTATTGAGCATTATAGAGCGCCCCCTATGATTTAAAGGGTATTACAGTGTGTCAGAGTGAGTGTTCAGATCATATAAACAGTATTAGAGCATTATAGAGAGCCCCCTATCCTTCCTGTATGCTATTACAATTTGTCAGAATGGCCTAACAGGCCTCTATACCTGGTACAGTTTAAGCTGAGCCTCCATCTGCTGCATGTGTCGGTCATACTCCGCAATCAGAGGCGCCATGATGCTGAAATACACACAAAAATAATCACATCAACATAAGAATGTAACTGATGCTCTCAAACACACTAAGAGAGCAAGAAATTCAAATAATTAACTCTTGACAAGTTCGGCACAGCTGTTAACTGAGTTAGCCTGAATTCCAGGTTACTCTACTTCATAAAGCTGAATAAATGCCAAGAAACAAGAGGTACTTTTGACCTAAATAAGGGTGTGTGTGTGTTTGTGGGTGTGTGTGTGTGTGTGTGTGGACTCACCCTCTGTCTGCAAGCCACGGTGCTGCAGATTCTGACCCCACATCTTCAGTCTAAGCACAATAAAAACAAATTATTAACAGGCAATTTACAGTATGCTTGTTAATATGCACTTATTTGTGTCATACAGATAAATATACCAACACTGGTATGGTTACCAGTGTTCTATTGAAATTCCCTACACAAAATATTCTACAAAATACACAAATATACAGTATCAATAATAATAAAAAAATGTTATATCATAAAAGAATCACATAACATTAGGAAAATATGCATCACGTCAACATCTGTTGTGTTCTGTAAAAAAAAAATATATAATAATACCTGAGTGAAGAAGTTAGCAGATGATGACTCCTGGTATCGTCCCAGCGCCAAACTTAACCGATGCACTGAAAAACAAAACAGCACAGCAGATACAGAAAAAAAGGATTACAAGTTTTTAAAAGCCAGAAAAGACCTATGAGACGATTTTGCATCTAAAATACCATATTTTTTGCAATATAAGGTGCACTTAAAATACTTTAATTTTCCCAGAAATCGTCAGTGCACCTTTTAATCTGGTGCGCCTTATGTATGAATTTTACCAGTCAGGTTGTAAGGAACAGTAAATCCATTTTGATGAAGTGCAGTATTACACAGAAGTTTCAGTTTAGTTCTCCAGCAGTATCAGCATTAGCCGCTTACCGTGCTAAGCGCTAGCTCTTTCGCCGTTTAGAGGTGTGTATTACAGGGCTGTAGCCTGCAGCTAGCACTACTGGAGCAGCATTAGCATTAGCCACTAACTGCTTTAAGTGCTATCGCCCTTTAGAGGCGAGTCTATCAGACAGCAGTCTGCCCATTCACCGTGTTAAAAAAAGCTACGTGGGTTGAACTGCTTGCTAATTTCAACATAATTTCAATCTAAGCTTACACTAAATAAACGGAAGCGCTTTACTCACCCAAATAAACCGTTTTCAGAAGTTAAATCTGTGAAGATTAACATCCAGCACTTGTTTGACTTTAAAAGAAAAGTGTTTAAAAATTACAGTTTTGTTTACTTAGCTTAGTTTTTCACCCATGTTCCTTACTATTGTCACAATGCGCCTTATAATCTGGTGCGATTTATGTACAAACAAAATAGACCAGTAAATAGACATTCATGGATAGTGTGCCTTATAATCAAGTGCGCCTTATAGTGCAATGTGTATGGTGTTATGTGGCAAAAAAAAAAAAAATAGTTCCTAAAGACGGCACACTTGAAGGGATTCACTAAAGGGATTTGATAGTAAATACTTCTGCTTTTATTTGCATCTTGTCCTGCATTTTTCTTACCTTGATCCTGGAGGAACTCGATTTGCGTGGAAGCCATCGTGGAAGCCGACCTTTGGAAGGTATTAAAAGGTTAGCCAGATATACAGTAAATGTTGCATTACATTGGGTGTGGGTGCTGAGAAAGGAATTTTAATTGTTGGTATCTATTTAGGATACTAATAGCCATTATTATCTTAATTGCTTTATTTATTTGACCTTAGATTAGATATCAAACATACTATATTTTCCTCAACCATGGTAGTATCATCATACTGTACTATTAGACTGGTTATTGACAATAATTTTAGTTTGCTGATGCTAATGGACAATATAAAAAGCTTTATAAAAAAGCTTTTAGGGGTTTTATTTGCTGTAATTCGAATTGCTGCTTTTCTACACATATATGGATTTTATATCGTCAACAATATATGTACACAGTCATATCAAAGATTTCAGTGTGTTTGACCACACGTATTACGCGATAAAACGCCTTAGAAAACACCAACTCTCCGTTCCACCTTAAGTAGCGCACAGTTCCTTTCTAGCGCATCAGGAGAGCAGCCGCTCGAGAGCGTGTAACCGCCGCTTTTTTAAGGTGGAACAGACAATTCGATTTAAACCTTAAAAAAGTCGAACCAAAGCATACAACGCAGGTTTAAATCTCACAATAACACTTTATATTGGTCATAAATTAGTTTAAACGCGGTAAATTCACTGATATAACGCGTTCAACGTTAATTTAAGCGCTGCTGAAATCAGTGTAACCAGGTGGAGCTGCTTCTCACTGTGATTAGTTATAACGCTAACGCTACTTTATTTCTATATTATCATCATTATTTCTCCATTTCTCGCTATTTCCCGCTGATAACACACATTATAAACATACTATCGTCTCGTCGACTATCGGTTATGACCCAGAAATGGCGTTAAAACGTTAAAAATCGCTTTAATATCGTTAAAATAGGGGAACTAACCTTGCGCCGTCTGTTTAAAGCTAAGAGGCTCAGCCAATCAGATTCGTTGCTGCGGAGCGGTGTTGCTCACTAAACCGCTCCGTCTCGAATCGTCTATCAGCGCTACAGTGGTTCCGTTTCATTTAACTGCTGTAATATTTAGTAATATTTATACAGTAGTTATTTTAAATATTAAATAACGTTTGTTTTTAGCTGTTTCTTCGTGTTCAGAGCTGCGCAGTGCAGAACTCAGGCTCAGACACTGTTTATCTGTGCAGGAAAAGCAGAGATAAGCCTGGCTCTGTAAAAATACAGGAAGTGTTTGGCTTGTTTACACAGAGAGTCATGTGTTATGAATGAGTGTGTGAGTGTGTATAGGTGTGTGTATAGGTGTGTGTGTGTGTGTGTATGTATATAAATGCTGGAGAACTGCAGTAGATCACACACTTGTTCAGTTCTGCTGCAAAGGTAAGCTCCAAGTACTATAAATACTTTTAAATAACTGTATTTACAATACCTGTCAAATCCAAAACTCATCTGAGTTGTATTGTTAAGTATTGGTTCAATGGCAGCTGCTCTTTTTTCATTTTATTATTTTAGCAATGGATTTATTACTTAAAATCATCAACAAACCATCACTGATTGGTGGAAACTTCACACTAGACCTCAAGCAGTTTGGACTGTGTGTCTCTCCACTCTTCCTCCAGACTGTGCTCCCTTAATATACAAATTAAATGCTGAAAAACATTTATGATCAGTGATGGTTTGTTTGGAGAGTCATGTCTGTCATCTGCTGGTGTTGATCCACTGTGTGTTTTATTATCAAGTCTAAAGTGAGTTCAGTTTTGTTTTCCCGGAAAATCTTACAGCACTTCATGCCTCCTTTTCATTTTCCAGCAGGACTTGGCACACTGCCCACACTGCTTACCAAAAGTACCAATTGGTCTTATATAATATTCAAGTTTTCTGAGAAAGTGATGTAAGCCATAATTATAACACTTAAAATAGACCACTCTGTCTTTTCTTTCTTCTATCGCCTGCAGATGGACTTCAAGATTAAACACACCTGGGACAGCAAACCTGTGGGTCATGATCCGGTGACCATCCAGTTCTCACCTGGAGATGGAGGTCTGAAGATGGAGGTGTGTGCTCCTTTCTTCAATGACCCACCCGCCCCTCCGGGTCCAGCCGGGGAGCCATTCCCTGGTCTCTGGGACTATGAGGGTAGGCTCTTTTTTGTGTTTAATTTGTTTATTTTTTTCCTACATTGTAAATTAATACTCATAAGGAATCATGTAGTAACTTAAAGGAGAACTCTGATGAAAAATTGACTTTGGGTGTAGTAAAACATGCTAAAGAGTACTAACTTTTGTTGAATAGCCCACCTCCGCTCTCCCGAGATCCAGTCAGTCAGTTTGTGCTTTTTGCCCAGCACTATTTACAATGGGCACTTTGGGGGCATCCACTTGCCCCTGCAGATAAATCGCTTTTTTACACAGTTATTCAGGCTCAAAATAGCTCCACACCTCATTGGTAGAATCCGGAGAGTTCTGACATTTAAAACGAGGCATTAAGAACTTTAAAAGTGGACAAGAAGTTTATTAAAAACCACTGTTTACAACCCGTAGTCTAACCTACATCTCCGGGCGCCGCCATCACTCCATCACTGTACTGATCATGACTTTACTTTAAGATGGCAGTGCCTGGAGATGTAGCTAACACTATAGGAGGTAAACAGTGGTTTTTAATAAGCTTCTTGTGCAATTTTTTAAGTTATTAATGCCTCATTTTAAATGTCAAGGCTCTCCGTATCCTACTAATGAGGTGTGGAGCTACTTTGAGCCTGGATAACTGTGTAAAAAAGTATTCATCTGCAGGGGCAAAATATGCCCCATATCATCCATTCTAAAGCCTGTTTGGACAAACTACACAAAATTTACTGGATCTCAGAAAGCTGCGGGAGAGCGGAGGTGGGCTATTCAACAAAGGTAAGTACTCTTTCTTATGTTTTACATGTTTTACTACACCAAAAGTCAATTTTACACCAGAGTTCTCCTTTAAAAGTGTTAAATAAACCAAACTACTCATTTAGGTGAAGCATTTATGTGACTCTTATCTGGGGGGCTGGTAACTCTGATAAACTTGTCCTGTGAAACAGAGGAAACTCTCACCCCTCTTTTTTTTTTCCTGGGGTGGTCCTGATGAGTGCCAGTTTCATCATCAACGTTTTTGATGGTTTTTGCATCTGCACTTAAACCTTCTTTTTATTTTTTTTTTCCAAGTACTTTTTTCTTTACTTTAATTGAGTAGTTCTTCGCCATAATATGGATTTAGAACATTATGTATGCTCCCTGCAGCATTTTGCAGTCATTTTCTGATATAATGGGGGAGAAAGGTAGTGGGTAGGCTCTCCAATAACTGGCTATGTGTGTGTTGTGTTTGCAGTGGTGGAATCATTCTTCTTGAACAGCAGCAATGAGAAGTACCTGGAGGTAGAAGTGTGTCCGTAAGTGTCTCTCTCTCTCTCTGTAAGGCAGTGTAATACAGTATAACACTTTTATATTTTATATAACAATTACTCAGCTTCAGTACTGACTCTCTATGACGGTCACTTACAGGCATGGACAGCACCTGGTTCTGCTGCTGGATGGAATACACAACGCTTTCATTGTAAGAGCACTTCCTGCAAACGTGTCCTGTATTTTACCTATTACGTTTAATATCCAGAATGAATTTCTAATAACCCTAATGTCCAGTATGAAGTTCTAATAACAGCTGTATAAATCTATTTTTTTCCCTCTTCCAGCAACAGCTTCCTCTGTCCTACAGCGCAGTTATAACTGGGGGCCGGTGGAAGGGGGAGGGGCTTATTCCCTGGAAGTACTTCCCCCCAGGTGTGGATAAGATGAACTCATACGCCATCCACGGCTCTGGGAGTGGGCGGACCTACGAGGCCCTTTACCCCGTACCCAAGGAGGATCTTCAGGAGGGACAGGGACCTGACTTGTGAGCATTATACACACACACACACACACACACACACACTTCACAAAGTCACATCATTTCAGTAATTTAGTTCAAAATGTGAAACTCATATATTAAATAGATGTATTACACACAGAGTGGTCTATTTTAAGCGTTTATTTCTTTTATTGTTGACGATAATTAAAACCTAAAAGTCAGTGTCTCAGAAAATTTGAGTAATTTTATTCTAGTCATATGTTTACCTCGGTAGTGTTATTCAAATCATTAATGTACCTCAATAGTGCTATTCTAATTATAAATTCACTTCAGGTGTGCAGTTTATTCATATATGTACCTCAATAGGGTTGTTCTAATAATCTAAAATGTCACTTAAAATAAATAAATAATTGCTTGATATATAAACTATTCAGTCTTTTCACATATACAGCTGATATTTCACATTTTTGCCATTTCAGCCAAGGACTTTCAGTTGCAAACTATTAAAAGCATCCCTACTTGGAAAAGAACAGAAATGCACTTTCTTTAATCTCTTTAAACTTACAATAGAGTCAGTAAGCAGCTCCAGAATGGCTTTTAACTATTTGTTTTTGTTTTTCACCTTGCAGTCACCGCCTGGAGTATTTCCAGCCGTTCAGGCTGCAAAGCATTATGGGAGAAGGCTGGGTGCAGCCCGAGTGTGACCTGTGGAAGCGCTGATCTGACCGGCTGAGGCAGGACTGATGTGACCCCTCGCGACCCACAGCCCTTATCACAGCTAATGATGAAGATGATGATTACCTTAACGAGTTTTTAATGGCAGGTAGACGGGCTTTACCGTGTGTGTGTGTGTGTGTGTATAGTGGTGGGCCTACACCAGCTCAATAAACCAGCCTTATCACCCACAGTACTAACACACCCTGCTAATCTAGATCACTAAATAGCTAATAAAACTCCGCCCACTACACCTGTCTCTCTTTTTTATTATCCTGTAAACATATCAGCAATAATCAGAGCCAATAAATGTGCTATAAATAAATAATTAAAGGTTTGGACAATGTATTTTGCTCATTATGGTTTGTGTTAAAGGACTGTAAAAAAAAAAAACTCAATGTAATTGTCTCTTTCTCTCTCTCTCTCTCTCTCTATCCCTTTTACCTTCTGTAACAACTTCTGTAAGTGATGTAAATGTGATAAACAGATTTTTTTTTCTTTACTTTGTGGTCATACTGATATTTTTTTCCAATTACCAAACCAAATAAAAAATAAAAAATAAAAACTTTTTAAAATTATTATTTAATCCAATGATTTTTCCTCTTACAGTCTGTTACCTGGGAAAAAGTGTCTTTGAGTGCATCCTTGAGGCATGTCTAGCAGTCAGTGATCTCTCACCAAGAGGTGCGCTACCCAAAATTAGCCCCTTTTTGTAGGGCAGTGGGGTCTATACATTCTATACATTCTTTCTCTCCCCCCTTCTTTCTTTTTACCTTCCTTCTTCTCTAGGTCTCTCTCTCTATCTCAACCCCCACAAAGTCTCTCTCTCTCTCTCTCTCTCTCTCTTTCTTGACCTATCTCTTTCTCGTCCTCCTCTCTCTTGCTCTCTTTTTATCTCTCCTCTCTTTCTCTCTCTCAGTCACTGATCCCCTTGAGTTGCTCTTCTTTAATCCGTTATTGAGCTTCGGTCGGTTTAATTGGAGCGTCTCTCTGAATTCGACCTCTGATTTACATTCTCAGCACACACTCGCTGAGACCCTCGTTATCACACACACACACACACACACACACACACACACACACACACACACACACACTGGTTCTGTTGGATTATCTGCTGTGGATGGTAGTGTGCAGTATAGGATGTGAAATGGTGGTTAAGTATATATATATATATAATACCATAGCAACCACCTAAGACACCACCGGAATACCTTAGCAACAATCCAACTTACTGTAGCTGCTTCCAAAGAACAAAACTTGGAAAACAACCTGCAATAGCAATAGCAATCACCACAATGGACTTGATCATAACAACAGGAAAACCCTGGTATACCACAGGAACCACCTCGGAACATGTTGGCAACATCCTGAAATATCATAGCAGGTAACCAGAAGTCAGAAGCTTAGCATACATGGTAAAACGTGTGTGTGTGTGTGTGTGTGTGTGTGTGTGTGTCATATGGGCTAATTCAGCAACACCTGAAGTACCAAAGTACCATGGTAACCACCACTACCACATGCCTTACACACACCATAGCATCTGCCATCTTATTAGTAACCACTTGGCTCACTACTAGCATATTAACAAATACTTGGGACACCTTTCCAACTATTTAACACTGTAAATACAATAGCAACTGCATAGCAACACCCCAACAACCACCATAGCAACCCCTTTGCAAAAACACCCTAGTGACCATGTAGCAAAATAGCAACAATAGATTGAATTGGTGAGACTAAACTACTGTAGAAGTGCTGTAGGCTGAAAAGAGTGATGATGGTATAAACTGCTGTAAGCTGAGTGGTAGGGGCTAAACCTCAAAAATCAGCCCTTTAACACCTTAACTATGCCATCACCTGCAGGTCACTGTAAACCTATGACTACACCTCACCCAGCAGGGGGCGACGAGATCCCTCTCCTTCACTGAAGCTGAGACAAAGTGCTTTCTTCTACGCTGACGTCTCTTCTTCCAGTTTACGGCTTTTTGCCCTTTTACCGCAGCGCTCATTAGAGCTTCTGAAGGCCTTGAGAGGAAAAGACCTCCGCACGCTCCTCACCGCTCCCGAACCCGACCAGAGCCGGATCGATGGACGACCCACAACAGCAGCCAGGTTCGGTTTAACCTCCCAGACGACGTTCGTTACACAAATTAGCCGGCGCTAATGAGCCTGAGCACACACACGCAGAGGTTAGTTGAAGGCCGTCACACTCCCAATGATTCGGCAGAACCAGCAGCACGTGTATGGAATAGAGGATGAGCGAGAGACAAAGACAGGTAGAGAGAGAGAGAGAGAGAGAGAGAGACAGAGAGGCATTAAATAAGCTGATGCAAATCAGTTTTTTAATGAATGTAACACTCAGACTTCAGCAGTTTAGCCCCAAACAATTCATCCTACAGCAGATTGTAGCTCCACTCATTCAGCCTACAGCAGATTATAGCCCCTCCCAATCAGCCTACAGCAGTTTATAGCTCCACCCTTTCAGCCTACAGCAGTTTATAGCTCCACTCATTCAGCCCACAGCAGTTTAGTCTCACCTAATAATTCAGCATACAGTAGTTTAATTTAGTTCACTATGTTCAGTCTACAGCAGTTTATAGCTCCACCTATTCATCCTACAGCAGTTTATAGCTCCACCTATTCATCCTACAGCAGTTTATAGCTCCACCCATTCATCCTACAGCTGTTTATAGCTCCACCCATTTATTCAGCCTACAGCAGTTTATAGCTCCACCCATTCATCCTACAGCAGTTTATAGCTCCACCTATTCATCCTACAGCAGTTTATAGCTCCACCCATTTATTCAGCCTACAGCAGTTTATAGCTCCACCTATTCATCCTACAGCAGTTTATAGCTCCACCCATTCATCCTACAGCAGTTTATAGCTCCATCCATTTATTCAGTCTACAGCAGTTTATAGCTCCACCCATTTATTCAGCCTACAGCAGTTTATAGCTCCACCCATTTACTCAGCCTACAGCAGTTTATAGCTCCACCCATTTATTCATCCTACAGCAGTTTATAGCTCCACCCATTCATCCTACAGAAGTTTATAGCTCCACTCCTTTATTAATCTTACAGCAGTTTATAGCTCCACCCATTCATCCTACAGCAGTTTATAGCTCCACCTATTCAGCCTACAGCAGTTTATAGCTCCACCTATTCAGCCTACAGCAGTTTATAGCTCCACCTATTCAGCCTACAGCATTTTATAGCTCCACCCATTTATTCATCCTACAGCAGTTTATAGCTCCACCCATTTATTCATCCTACAGCAGTTTATAGCTCCACCCATTCATCATACAGCAGTTTATAGCTCCACCCTTTCATCCTACAGCAGTTTATAGCTCCTCCCATTTATTCAGCCTACAGCAGTTTATAGCCTCTCCCGTTCAGCCTACAGCAGACTAGCCTCATCTATAGAGATTTAGCTCTGAAACTAAAGGTCAGGGCTGATAGAAACAATCACCCAATTGGATGCCAAAGACACCCGTTTAAAAGCTCTAAACAGTAACACACACACACACACACACACACACACACACACCAAGAGCAACGCTGGCCGTGTTATTTGAAGGAATGCTAATAAGCTCTCGTTAGCGGCGGCGCGGAGTCAATCGGACGGCCTTGCAGCCGTGTTTATAAATCAGGGATTAATTTATGCTCCGACATTTCATAATTGATACAAGACTGAACACAAATCCACACACACACACACACACACAGTCTGGAGCTGGAGCAGAAACCTCAGACTGGTCGGGCTCAGAGGAACTGAGCAGATTCAGCTTCAGTGAATAACAATGAAGAGAGAGAGAGAGAAACAGAGAGGGAAGGAATAGGGAAGGGGTAGATCGAAAGTGAAAGTACAGGAAGAGTGGATGGAAGGATTATAAAAATAAGATAGAAGAAAGAGGGAGAGGGAAAAGAGAAAGGGAGAAAGAGAGGGAATCATGGTGGTACAATGAAAGAAAGCAAAGACAAAAGAAGAAGGGAATATGACAAGAGGAGAGACAGTGAAAAAGAGAATAGAATAAAAAGGGAAGAGATTAAAAGAGATAAAGAGGGGGAGATGAGAAAAGAGAGAGGGGTATGAAAGAAAAAAAGTGGGAGGAAGTTAGAGAGAGAGAGACAGAAAAATAGAGGAAGAAATAAATAAAGGGAAGAAAGAAATAAATGAAAGAGATGATAAAAAAGCAATACAAAAAGAGAAAGATAAATGGGGAGAGATGAGAAAAGAGAGAGGGGTACAAAAAAGTGGAAGAAATTTGGAGAGAGAAGAAAGAGAGGGAATACAAAAGAAGAGAGAGAATGAAGTAAAAAGATGGAAGAGCTGAAAAAGAGAGATAAAGAGGGAGAGATGAGAAGAAAGAGAGGCGGTACAAAAGAAAGAAAGTGTGAGGAGGAGGAGAAGGAGGAGGAGGAGGAGAGAGAAAAAGGAAGAAAGAGAGGGGGCCATAGTGGTAGAATGAAAGAGAGGAAAGGAAGCAAGAGAAGAAAGAAAGAGGCAATATGAAAAAGAAAAGTCAGAGAGAGAATGGGGTAAAAAGAGGGATGAGAGAAAGAGAGGTACAAAAGAAAGAAAGTAGGAGGAAGTTAGAAAGATAGAAAGAGAGAATACAAAAAGAGAGATAAAGGGAGAGGATGGAGTAAAAGTGGAATGAGATAAAAGAGGGATAGATAAGAGGAAGAGAGAGAGAAGGAAAACAGAGACAGGAAGAGATACAAAACAAAGTCTGTAAGAAGAAAAATAACAGAATAGAAAAGAGAATCAGAAGAAAGAGGAAGAGATATGAAAGATATTAAAATTTAAAAAGAGAAAGAAGAGAGACAAAGCAGGACATAGAAAAAAAGAGAGAGAGAACAAGAATGTAAAAAAAAAAACAATAAAGAGAAAAGAAAAAGACCTGGAGGAAGAAAACAACAGAAATGAGAGAGAGAAGAGTAAAACTGAAGGAGGAAAGAAAGAGAAAGAGAGAAAATGATTAAATAGCGAGAGAGATATGAAAGACACTGAGAAAGAGAGAGAAAAGAGAGAGTATTATTTAGTTAGAGAGGTAATGAGAGGTATGTGTTTCTCTAATTGATTGTGTGTGTGTGTGTGTGTGTGTGTGTGTGAGAGATGAACACCTCTGCTCTGTCGTTTATCTCCATTTGCTCCTGCTCGTCTGACAGCAGCTCTAATATCAGCACTAATACCCATCCATTCCCCTCCATTAACAAACACATTAATAACCTGCCGCTCCGCTCCGGGGGGACGCCGGCCCCTCAGACACACAGCGGGAGGGGGCTCACACCTCCACTCAGGATCTGCAGGACAAGAGAGAAAACGCAGTATGGTGACAGCTCTGCATGTGCAGGTCTGAGATCAGCGTTTATAGTGTGTGAGGTCCTGGTACAAGTGGATCAGGCACAGCTGTGCTGCTGGAGTTTTTAAACTCCCTGCGAAAGGCGCGTCAAAAGTCTACTCGGGGGCGCAGCTTTGCCATCAAGCTGCCGGCGCTCAGAGGGAGCAAAATTGGCCTGGCTCCCTCCGGGTGGGTAGATGGCGCTCTCCCCCCACATCACTCCTAGGGTGATGTCCGCAGCACAGGGCATCTGTGAGCTGATGTATCAGAACCGAGTCGCCTTCACATGTATCAGAGGAAGCATGTGTAAGTCTCCTTCACCCTACTGGTGTGTTGGGGCATCACTAGTGATAGGGGGAGTCCTAATGATTGGGTTGGGTAATTGGCCGTGTAAATTGGGGAGAAAATGGAAAAATTATTAAAAAAAAAAAAAAAGTCTATATTCACGCCTTGTCCTTGTGTCATTAAGATCGAAATATATTAACGTCGATAAGCCTTAATTGGTGGTCTGGAAGTGAAGTGTGTTCAGATAAATTTCTGGCGTGTTTCTATCTTGGCACAGCTGTGCCACTGACCTAATAAAACCCAGACAACAGTCAACACACAATCACTTCTGTACCACAGCAAAAAAAAAAATAAAAATAATCCAGTTTCATTATATTACATTTCAGAATTTACAACATGACTTTTATGAATTACTTACTCTACTGTATATCATTATATACCAACCAATCATTACATTATGACCACCAATTTAAAAAAATTGGTACCACTTTAAAATAAGACTACCTTTATAAAGGCTTTATAAATGGTTTACAATTAGATTATTAATGGTTACTAATTAGGTTATAAATGCATTAAAAATCATTAATAATCAGTTATAACACACAATTAGAAAAGGGCAACAATATAGATGTCTGTGGTTTCACTATTTGCAAACAAAAGGTCATTGCTGTCCTTTCTACGTGTCTGTGTTATAACTGATTATTAATTATTTTTAAGGCATTTACAACCTAATTAGTACCCATTAATAAACTAATTTTAAACCATTTATAAACCCTTTGTAAAGGTAGTCTTATTTTAAAGTGGTAACAAAAACTAAAATAGAAATGTACAAAAAAAATTGCTGTTTGTATAAAATAAATGAGAAATTGCTTTTGTGATGAGCACAAATGACTAGATAATGTGCAAATTGAACAACTGGTTTTGGGAAATTCAATCGAAAAACTGTAAAATGGTCACATACAAATGGTTTTAGAGAAAGGCTGATCACCTTTTCTCTTCACATAAAAATAATTCATCATAATTAAATCATTAAATAAGGTTCTAAAAGATATAACCACCACATGGGGGCCCCCTCACCCCACCGGGGCCCTCAGCAGCAGCCGTCCACACGGCCTAATAAATGAGCGGGCCGCGTAGGTTTAGCAGTGGACAGTAGACCGTGATGGCAGCACTTGGTCACGCTCGCTGCACCGCTGTCATTTTCATCCCTCGTTTTTTTTTTTTTTCTTTCTACATTCCCCATGTTGGAAAGGACACAGCGGCGGCCTTCATCCTCTCCGGCTCACAGCGTGACAGGACCCGCTCCTCCACCAACGGGAGTAAGGAGGACCATCAGGAGAAATCTGGCCAGAAATATCATTAAACAAATGGTGGGAACTGACAGTTCTCTGCGCCTCGGACGTCGGAAAGTCACTGAGAACTGAAACAAACTTCAGACTCCAGAAAACACACACACAAGCACACACACACACACACACACACACACAAGTTCCAAGTGCAGCTAAGTATGATAAAGAACCTAATCAGCAAAAAATACGGAGGAAAAAGTCAAGAGGAGGAAAGAAGTGAAGGATCGCTGACGGATAGCGAGAATAAAGGTCATTCCGGGTGATGGATGGATGAATGGTTGGATGGATGTTTTTTGGCCAACGCAGGCCAGAGCACGACGGAAAGTACAGTGCACAGTAAAACTGCCCTGGCTAACCACTCTAACCAATCAGATTAAGCCAATTATCTAGCCAAAAAGATCAGATTAACCACACTAACCACTCTACGATAACCAACCACATAAAACACACATTGATCCAACCACATTTAGCACTCTAATCAATAATATCACTCATATAACACCCATATCGAAGTATCATAAATGGAATAATGATGTAACCAGATTTAAGAAAGGGTGCATTTTCTTGGAGACTGACCGAATGTTATCGAGAAACTATGAAAATGTTTATTTCCTCTATGCATGACTGAAATTTACTCTATATTTGTTATGTGTACATTGTTGCACAATAAGCTCCGCGAAGGACTGCACACGCCCTACCCACACAGCAGGCGCCTTGCGCCATGGCCGGCTTTTCCCCATGCGCTGTGGGCGACACCTCCACTACGGCAATATCTGCACACTGTATTATCTAACTGTAACACTAGAGCTTTAATAATCAGCAGGTTATAAATGTAGATAACTGATTATCATCACAGCAGCCCTGTAACAGATCTGAGCTTCTTGTCTTTTGACTGGTACTCTACATACTGCAGAAATATAGCCTTAGCCTGAACGGTTACAACAGGCCATAACAGCAAAAGGCTGTACACTGGCTACACTACTGTAAGTATTAGAGACAAACAGAAAGTGTTGGGATAGTCGGAGGTTAAGAAAACAAACAAGAGAAAAGATAGAGAGAGAGAGAGACAGAGTGAGTCAGAGAGCAAGAAAAAGAGAAAGAGAAAGGCCGTTCTTTTCAGTGGACTGTCGCGCTACCTGAAGCTTGTAAAGGTTCTGCGAGTTCAGAGCACAGGTCTCCCAGTGGCCGGCCGGTCAGCGGTGTTTAACACACTCGCTGAAAGGCTGAAAGAAGTGATTTCCCACACCGGTCAGGAGATGAAAGAGAGGGTGGTCAGCACAGGGTGACCAGTGGAGGAGGAGAAGAACTGACCGGTGTTTCTGCACTGAGGGGATATCTCTCTTTCGCTCTCTCTCTCTCCCGGTTCCTTCATCTCTGCAGCTCTCTCTTGCAGGCCGTGCCCTCGCCCTCGCTCCCCTTCATCGGCCGCTCTCTGGAGAACTGGGTTTTCGCCCGTGATCCACAGCTCCACACAGGAAGTGATGCCGCGTGCTCTTTCACCGCAGATCTCGCCGCAGCTTTGATCGGGATCAGACTGCAAACTCTCCAGCGGCGGCTCTGAGGATCTCACCTCGGAGACACGGCAGCTCACAGAGTCAGACTACCGTCAAATCAGGACTGTGCCTCGTTTTTAAGGAATAGTTCGACTTGTTTTTCTCTTGAGCCAAACGCACAGTGGCGTGAAAAAGTATTCGCCCCCTTACAGATTTATTTTGTTTTTGCATTTTTGCACAACCAGGCCTGATTACTGCCAGACCTGTAGAATCAAGAAATCACTTAAACAGAACCAGAATCGTCTGACAACTGAAGAAAGTGATCGATCATCTGAGTCTGTAAAAGGTTATAAAGTTATTTCTAAAGCTTTGACACGCCAGAGAACCACAGTGAGAGCTATTAACACTGGTGAACCAAAATTACTCCAAAAGGGCATGAACAACTCATCCAGGAGGTCACAAACAAAAGAACATAGAACAACATTTATAAAGAACTGCAGGTCTCACTCGCCTCAGTTAAGTTCAGTGTTTTAATGATTCAATAATAAGAAAAAGACTGGGTGAAAATGGTCTCCATGGGAGAGTTCTAAGATAAAAAAAAACACATGAAGCAGCTAAAAGATCTCAAAAAGCTACACATTATTTCCCAATCTGAAGAAAGTCATTGATCATCTATCAGAATCTGGAAAAGGTTATAAAGTTATTTATAAAGCTTTGGCACTCCAAAGAACCACAGTTAGATCTATTATTATTCACTAATGGAGAAAACATGGAACACTGGTGAACCTCCCCAAGAGTGGCTGGCCTACCAAAATTACTCCAAAAGGGCCTGAACAACTCATCTAGGAGGTCACAAAAGCCAGAACGCAGAACAACATTTATAAAGAACTGCAGGTCTCACTAAAGCCTCAGTTAAGGTCAGTGTTTTAATGATTTTAACGATGGGAGAATTCCAAGATAAAAAAAACACTGCTGAAAAAAAAAAAAAAAAAAAAAAAAACATCTTGATGATCTCCGGAACTTTGGGTAAATATTCTTTCAACTGACGTGACAAAAGTGGAACTTTTTGGAAGGTGTGTGTCCCGTTACATCTGACGTAAAACTAACACATAATTGCAGAAAAAGAAAAAGGAGCATCATACTGAATGTAAAACATGGTGGTGGTAGTGTGATGATGGGCTGGAGCTGCTTTGCTGCTTCAGGGACCTGGACAACTTGCTGTAAAAGATGGAATCAGGAAATCTGATGTTTACGAGACAATCCTAAAGGAGAATGTCTGGCCATCTGTTCGTGACCTCAAGCTCAGGCGTACTTGGGTTCTGCAGCAGGACAATGACCCAAAGCACACCAACAAGTCCACCTCTGAATGGTCAACTGTGGTATGAATTAAAACAGGCTGTTTAAATGCTCGAAATAATTCTGCAAAGAAGAGTGGAATAAAGGTCCTAAAAGCTGAAATGAACTTTTATTAGCTTTTATTTTATTGTATTTTTCTCTTGACTCCTTCAATGCACCTTAAATAAATATAGTGTAAACAATATTAAAATGGTTGAGTTGATATTATATGGTACCATAATTACGACATTTTTAAGTCCTACTACGCATGTCATGGTCGCATTCATCTCACAAAAATGTGTGTAGTGTAAAAAAGTCAAACAGAAACACTACTTAATTGATAACAGTAAACTGTAAATGTCCCTCCTAATTAAACTGGATTAAACGTGGATTAAACGAGTAAAACGAATGCTGGATCTGTAAACAGAGTGAATCTTTGACCCTGAGGATGAGCCAGACTGTAATGTACAGAGCTGCAGTTTGGTTTACAGCTGGCTGCTGTGCAGTTAGAGACTTCACTGGAATTAATTGGTGTTTGTTTTGTAAAGCTGAGCAATTTTCTGTGGTAACAGATACAGAAAGATTAAAACTCCCTTCAGTAAAATTACTCAGCACTCGGCTCAGCAGGGAGACGAGACGTTAGTCAAACTGCTCTAATCGCTAAAGAAACAACAGCGGCTGTTAAGGGTAACAATAAAGCTTTGTGCTGGATGGCAACAGTGGAGCAAAAAAGGAGACTGTTATTATGTAGATTCTACGGGTGTTGTAAGCTAATGTTAGCACCCTTCCAGTTAACACTGAAACCAACAAAAAGCTAATGTAGCTAACAAGTATACTCCACTAGTGAACACTGGGCCAATTATCCGGGCTAATGTACAGTAGCTAGTTACAAGTGGTTGCTGTGGTACCTCAGGCTTCTATAGAGGTAGTCGGCTGCTGTGCTGTTCCTAGGGGTTGCTTTGGGGTTGCTAAGTAGTTTCAAGTGGTTGCTGTGGTACCCCAGATTTCTATAGAGGTAGTCGGCTGCTGCTGTGCTGTTCCTAGAGGCTGCTTTGGGGTTTCTAAGCCGTTTCAAGTGGTTGCTGTGGTACCTCAGGTTTCTATAGAGGTAGCTGCCTGATGTGCTGTTCCTAGGGGTTGCTTTGGTGTTGCCAAGCAGTTTCAAGTGGTTGCTGTGGTACTCCAGGTTTCTATAGAGGTAGTCAGCTGCTGTTGTGCCGTTCCTAGAGGTTGCTTTGGGGTTGCTAAGCAGTTTCAAGTGGTTGCTGTGGTACCCCAGATTTCTATAGAGGTGGTCGGCTGCTGTGCTGTTCCTAGGGGTTGCTTTGGTGTTGCCAAGCAGTTTTAAGTGGTTGCTGTGGTACCCCAGGTTTCTATAGAGGTAGCTGCCTGCTGTGTTGTTCCTAGAGGCTGCTTTGGGATTTCTAGGCAGTTTCACGTGGTTACTGTGGTACCCCAGGTTTCTATAGAGGTAGATGGCTGATGTGCTGTTTCTAGAGGTTGCTTTGGGGTTGCTAAGCAGTTTCAAGTGGTTGCTGTGGTACCCCAGATTTCTATACAGGTAGTCGGCTGCTAATGTGCTGTTCCTAGAGGCTGCTTTGGTGTTGCCAAGCAGTTTCAAGTGGTTGCTGTGTTACCCCAGGTTTCTATAGAGGTAGTCGGCTGCTGTGCTGTTCCTAGAGGTTGCTTTGTGGTTGCCAAGCAGTTTCCATGCAGTTTCAAGTGGTTACTGTGGTATCCCAGTTTGCTAAGTGTTCTCTATGCTGTTTTAAGTTATTGCTAAAGCATTTAGGTGGTTTCTTTGGCAGTAGGCAGTTGGTTCACTGGTTCTTCGTTTCTCTTTCTAAGTTTGACGAGGTTCATAGCGAGTTTTTGATCCCTCTCTTCCACGCCATTGTCTTTATATTCAGATTAAGCAGCCTCAATTGACCCTGTGCTGTTTGATTAAACAGCACATTAAACGATACCATGACTTTCTGGAGTGTAATTAATTTAAAGTAAAGTGTTCCCAGTGCACTGGGAAATGGCTTTTTTTTCCCCCAATAGTGCTCAAAAACTATAGCGACAAAACTTTGGTAAACTGTTAAATTAACCTTTCTTACAGTTCCGCTGAAGTCCTTGAGAGAAAATCGGAGAGAAAAGAGAAATGTCTTTGAAAAGAATCGTATAAAACTAAAGAAAAAAAAGAAATAAATAAAGTTAGAGAGCCTTGCTTTCAGCCAACATAAAGACACTGTCCTTCCACCCCACCGGCGCCAGCTTTCAAAAGCCCGGTCCTCTCTTTTCAGAGCGACATTAAGCCCGGCTCTCCGAGTTTCTCTGTTTTCATTCCGTTCTCAAACCTTCCGCCGCTTCACAACAGCCCTCAACGAGACTTTAATCAAGTATGTAATTCGAGCTCAGGAGCAGTTTTCACCGGAGTTGCTGCGTTCCTTACAATTATAACAAAGGCTGATGAGAGAAACAAAAACCCCTCCTGAAGCATAACCGCGCTGACATTCGCATTAGCGAGCTAGTGCTCTGCTACAAACACAAAGACCTGGTTACAGATCTACTAGTCTAAGCTGGTCTTTGTTGCTAAAAGGTGGACGAACTGCTGGTCAATCAATTTATAAACATGCACCAGAGATAACAAAAAATGTTTGGCCATTTGCAGGCCGAATACTGCATATCAAGTCTAGGCCCAATTCTGGCCCAAATGCTCACAAACTGGGTTGAGTGCCACATGTGCAAATACTCCTAGACATCCAATCACAACATATCACATCCTGCCTCCATTTAGCTCTTAGGAAAGTCAACCTATCATAAAATAAATGGAAACACCCTCAATAATTAAACTTATCCAGTCTGTTAATGTAAATCTGTATGTTCACTTTGTTTCAAAATGCTATATTTATTCTATTTAATTTTAATATTTAGTCATAACAATAATTACATGAATGATAAATCGTACAATATATGGAGAAATGTTTGCTGAACTCGGCCAAAATAAAAACAGTAGTTTTATTTTATTTAGTATTATTACTGTATCAGACTTTATGATGTTGTGGGTAAAACTAATGGGGGGATTTGCTAATGCTTTTTGTCCTCTGGGGGATGCCGTAGTTTTGAGGTAGGGTTGTTTTGGGAGCAAAGAGAGAGAGCGCGTCTGCGAGCGAGGGAATTTTTTTCCTGCTGAGGAGAAAAGTAAACTATTTTGCACTCTTGTCTCGGTTGTTTCTCATTAATTCCTCCAAGTAACACCGCTCGGTTACATCACTATTAACATGTTTTATAAATGTAGTATTTTAATGTTTTGTTTTTTTTTTTTCTGGTGCGCACATCTGTATTCTCATCTTTTCTCGCTTTATTCTCCCACTTCTCCCCGCCTGCTTCGCCTGTGTGGCTCCGCCCTCTCGCATCTGCACAGATCTGATTGGCTGAGGAGAGCGTTTGGTGATCTTACAGCACACGTGATTGGTCTGTACGTTTACTGCTCTGAAATAAAGCACGTAAACCATAAAGACAATATAAACGCTCCGCCGCTTTAAATGAACACGGTCAGAATTAAATCCTTCTCAGTAGTTTATCGGTTTGGGTCCGGATTGGACAACGTCTGGGTCCGGATCCGGGCCGCGGTCCGCCTATTAGTGACCCCTGGTCTAGGAGTTCACATACTTTTTCCACCCTGCACTGTGAATGTTAACATGTTGTATTCAATAAAACCATGCAAATATATATATATATATATATTTTTTTTAATATATCATAGTTTAAGCAGACTGTGTTTGTCTATTGTTGTGACCAATTTATGCAAAAAAAAAACAAGTAATTCCAAAGGGTTCACATACTTTTTCTTGCAACTGTATGTAAAACAATGAATGATAAGTGTCCATCTGGTCACCCTATTACAGTATGCGTCCCCACCACCACCGCACTTCTGAAAGTGAAACTACACCCTTGAATGTGCGAGTGTGTATTATGCATTCCCCCCACACACACTCCCCTCAGTGATCACTCCAAACAGCAGCCACCAAATTACACCACATCACTCCACCCAGACACGTCCCGACACTCCACACGCCTCCATTATGAAAATGTGCGCCTGCAGAACATAACTTACAAATGAAATGGAAATACATACACAACCCCAAATCTCCCCGTCACACACACACACACACACACACATATACACACATATGCTTACAAGACAGAGAGGAAATGGAGGGCTGAGTCCTTTGATGATTCCACTCTAATCTTATCCAGTGGAAAATCTCATTTCATTTTCATATTATCACTCTCTCTCACATCTCTCTCTCTCTCTCTTTCTTTCTCACGCTCTCTTTCTTTCTCGCGCTCTCTCGCTCTCTCTCTTCACCCCGGGGGGAATTCTGCACCGCTAACGTTGTGCTGTTGATTGTAACTCGTTTATTTTTAACTCTTCACTTTGCTGCCGTGTGTTTTCAGAGTGAGCTGTTTGCCTTCTCCGCCTTTTTCCTGACAACAAGACGGAGTTGCCTTTTGCGAAGGTGCCCTCCGAGCCCACGCCCCGGAGGAACTCCCCGTCAACCCAGCGCTTCACGGGGGAGCCAGAGCCCACAGCGTTCTCATTCTCCACAAAATACGCTCTGTTAGAAAAGCTAGAATGAGATCACACCGGTGGTTGCAAGTGTGTTGTCAGGTGGTCGCTACGGCATTGTCGAAAAGTCTCTTCCAGTGAGAAAATGACCATTAGTGAAAACTTTGCCGAAAACTGTGCAAGAACAATTCTGATGTTTAACTACCATTAGGGATGTTTCTCACTAAAAACTACTGGAAAGGACTATAAACATTCATTACCAACAAAAAACAGAGCTATTAGTGTTCCCTTCCATTTGGAACAGGGCCGTTAGTGTTCCTTCCCAACAAGAACAGGACCATAAGTTTTCCATCCTAACAAGACTAGGACAAAAGTCCATCAAAGACAAAAAGGACCATAAGTGTTCCTTCCCAACAAGAACAGGACCATAAGTGTTCCATTCCAAGACAAACAGAACCAAGAAGAGCAGGAATAGGAAGTTCTTCCCAAGAACAACAGGACCAAATGTGTTTCTTTCTATTGGGAAAAGGACCATTAGTATTTATTCCAAAGAAGAACAGGACCAATAGTGTTCCTTTTCATTTGGAACAGGACCATAAGTGTTCCATCCCAACAAGAACAGGACCATTAGTGTTCCTTCCTGTTAGAAACAGGAAAATTGGTGTTCCTTTCCATTTGGAACAGGACCATAAGTGTTCCTTTCAACAAGAACAGGACAAGTAGTTCTCCTTTTCCACAGAAACAGGAACAATAATGTTCCTTTCCATTTGGAACAGGACCATAAGTGTTTCATCCTGAGAAGACCAGGACAATTATTGTTCCTTTCCATTTGGAACAGGACCACAAGTGTTCCATCCCAACAAGAACAGGACCATATGCATTCCATTTTAACAAGGACCATCTAAACGGGACCATCAGTATTTCTTTCAATGAAAAAATGAACTATTTTAAAGAGGACCATTAGTGTTCCATACTGTTAGGACCAGGACCATAATTGTTCCAGCCCAAAAAGAACAGAACCAATAGTTTTCCTTCACATTAGAATCAGCACCACTAGTGTTTGTTTATTTTTAGAACAGAGCCATTACTGTTCCTTCCTATTAGAAACAGGACCAATAGTATTCCTTTCCATTTGGAACAGGACCATAAGTGTTTCATCCCAACAAGAACAGAGCCATTAGTGTTTCTTCCCAGGAAAACCAAGGCCATTAAGTGTTCCTTTTTATTTGGAAAATTACCATCAGTATTTCTTTCAAAGAACAACAAAACCATTAGAGTTCCTTCCTATTAGAAACGAGACTAATGGTGTTCCATCCCAACAAGAACAAGACTAGTAGTTTTCCTTTTTAACCAGAACAGGACCAACAGTGTTCCAACCCAACAAGAACGACTAGTAGTTTTCCATTTTAACCAGAACAGGACCAATAGTGTTCCAACCCAACAAGAACAAGACCAGTAGTGTTCCTTTCCATTTGGAACAGGACCATAAGTTTTCCATCCCAACAAGAACAAGACCAGTAGTGTTCCTTTCCATTTGGAACAGGACCATAAGTTTTCCATCCCAACAAGAACAAGACCAGTAGTGTTCCTTTCCATTTGGACCAGGACCATAAGTTTTCCATCCCAACAAGATCAGGACCAGTAGTTTTTATTTTTAATAGTAACATGACCAATAGTTTTCTTCTCCATTCGGAACAGGACCATACGTGTTTTATCTCAGGAAGAACAGAACCAATAGTTTTCTTCTCCATTAGAATCAGCACCACTAGTGTTACTTAACATTAAGAACAGAGCCATTCGTGTTCCTTCCCAACAAGAACAAGGCCATTAGTGTTCCTTTCCGATGATAAAACATCCACTATAACTGGTACTGGAGTGTGACCAGTACCTTAACAGCTCCACACTGGTCACACCGGACATGCACAAACTGGACACACACTAAGGACACACACACACACACCCTGCTTTAATCTCTTGACCACTCCGGGGCTCGGAGGCGGGTCCCCAGTCCGTCACGCCGCGGCGCTAAAGAGAGATTTTAGCGTGGGAAATGAGGCTCGTCCTCATTCGCCATGCCTCAGCTAACACAGCTGTGTCCGATCAGTGTGACACACACACACACACACACACACACACACTGAGCCAGGGCTTCAAAGGCAATAGTGTTCAAGTGTGTGTGTGTGTGTGAGAAGTACAGTGTGAAATCACACAGAGCAGAACAGCTGAAGAATAGAGAGACAGAGAGAGGGGAGGAGTGTAATTTATCTCTTCTAGCACTGTCTCTCTCTCTCTCTCCGTGTCCTTTCCTCTATCTTTTCAACCTCGCTCGCCCTTTTCTCGCTCCTTACTTTCAGAAGCTGTTCAATTTCCTGCTGGTCACACTGGAGCTTCTGCTACACCTCTACTGCAGGAGGTGCACCACTGCCTAGTTCAGAACACACACACACACACACTCAAGATGAACGGTCAGAGGCAAACTGCTATAGATAGAAAAGGGTGGAGCTAAACTGTTGAAAGATGAGTGGGTTGGGCTTACCTTTTTTTGAACTAAATTAGGTGGGGTTTAAATAATATAGGTTGTATAAGGTGGAGCTAAACTGCTGTAGGCTGAATGGGTGGGGCTAAACTGCTGTAGGCTGAATGGGTGGAGCTATAAACTGCTGTAGGCTGAATGGGTGGAGCTAAATTGTTGAAAGATGAGTGGGTTGGGGTTACCTGTTAAGAACTAATTTGGTGGGGTTTAACTGATATAGGCTGTATAAGGTGGCGCTAAACTGCTGTAGGCTGAATGGGTGGGGTAATAAACTGCTGTAGGATGAATGGGTGGAGCTAAACTGCTGTAGGCTGAGTGGGTGGGGCTTACCTTTTGTAAGGTAAATAGGTGGGGCTTAACTGATGAAGGCTGTATAAAGTGGAGGTAAACTGCTGTAGGCTGAACGGGTGGAGCTATAAACTGCTGTAGGCTGAATGGGTGGAGCTATAAACTGCTGTAGGCTGAATGGGTGGAGCTATAAACTGCTGTTGGCTGAATGGGTGGGGCTAAACTCGGTTAAATATTGTAAGATGAATGGGTGGAGCTAAATTATTGTAGGGTCAGTGGCTGGAACCAACAGCTTTAGGCTGAATAGGTGGAGCTAAACTGCTGTAGGCTAAATAAGGTGGGGCTTTAATGTTGTAGGCTAAATGGGAGGAGCTAAAATGCTGTAGGCTCAGTGGGTGGGGCTTAACTGATATAGGCTGTAGGATGCTCGGGCAGGGCTAAACTAATGTAGACTAAAGTGCTATAGGTTAAATGGGTGGGGCTAAACTGCTGTAGGCTGAGTGGGCGGAGCTAAACTGCTGTAGGCTGAGTGGGCGGAGCTTAACTGCTGTAGGTGACAGCATGAGGAGTTGAAGGTTAAAAATATCTATGAATGATGGAAGCAATTAAAACCCACAAACACTTCAAATAAAGCACACAAGTGGAGTGTGTGTGTGTGTGTGTGTGTGTGTGTGTGTGTGTGTGTTGGGGTGGAGTAGAGTGGAGGATGAAGCTGATAAATGAAGAGCGCTTGATTTTGACTGACAGTGAGAGGAGGCACGCTGAGTGTCTGCAGTGACACACTGCAATCAATTCCACTCACACACCGCTGCAGCTAATCACACACACACACACACACACACACACACACACACACACACACACAGTCTCTATTTCTCTTTCTTACTTGATTTCTTTGCTCTTTATATTTACTCCCTCACCCCGGTGTGTGTGTGTGTGTGTGTGTCTGTGATTGGTGTGTCCAGTAGGGGGCACTTACTGCTCACTCTGAATGAACACACTCATAGTGAAAGAGTGCACACACACTTATGTGAGACAGAAACCAGACAGACATGCATATTAAAACTCTCTCTTGCCCATCTCTCTCTTTTTACCATACTCTTTCTTACTAGGTTTTATCTTCCTCCTCTTTCTCACTTCATCCCTCACCAGTCTCTCTCTGCCATCCCTCTTTACATCTCTATTGCTTATATCGCTCAGTCGTCCATCTTTCGCTTTATTTCTCCCTCTTTCAGATCTCTCTCTTGCTCATTTCTCTTTCATCTACCTCTCTCTCTCTTTATCTCTGCTCCTCTCTCTGAACCATTTGTTTCCTCTCAAACCCATCTTTCTTTTTGCCCATTTCGGTTTCTCTTTCTTTAGCTCTCTCTCTTTTGCCCATTTTCACTTGTTCCCCTCTCTCTCCCATCTGCACTTTCTCTCTTTCTCGGTCTTAAAGTTTTGGCTCATCAACATACAGTATATACTATTATACACACTGCACTACCAAGGCAGCATTTCTCTCTCTCTCTTTTTCTTGCCCATCTCTCTACCATTCTCTTACTTAATAGGTTTTGTTTTCCTTCTCTCTTCATCTCGTTCTCTCTCTCTCTCAACCATTCCTCTTTTTTTCCTCTCACCCATCTTTCTATTTTACTCATTTTTCTATCCATCTCTTTTTCATCTGCTCTTTCTCTCTTAATGGTCTTAATGCTTTGGCATTATATCATTATACACATTGCACTACCAGGCAGCATTGTTCCTCTTCTCCCCCTCTCCCCCCATCTCTCTTTCTCTCTTTTACTGTCCTTCTTTTCCACACAATTCTCTTTATCAGATCATTATATGCAGCACTGTTACAGAAAAGCAACACTATTTGCTTTCTCTTTGGGTGGGTCTTAATGTTTTGGCTCATCAGTGAATATACTAGTGCATCTCAAAAATCATTGAAAAGTTACTTTATTTCAGTAATTCAGTTTAAAATGTGAAACTCATATATTATATACATGTATTAAACACACAGAGTGATCTATTTTAGGCGTTTATTTCCCTTATTGTTGTTGATTATGGCTCTCTCTATCTCCTTACCCATCTTTCTCTTGCCTTTCTCTTTCTCTCTCTCTACCTGTCTCCCTCTCTCTTTCTGTCCCTCTCTCTATTTCTCAATGTATACCATTACCATACCACTACCGACGCCTATTTCTCTTTCTCTCTCCCTCCTTCTCTCGCGCACACCTTTCTCTTCACTGCATCTACAGTTAGTGCGATCTTAATGTTTTGGCTCATCAGTTTGTATATATATATATATATATATATACAGTACTATTATAGTACACATACACTACACTACCAAGGCCATCACTCACTCTTTCTCTCTCTTAGAACTACACATGTAGTGCTATTCACAATTTACATCATCTATATAACAATATATATAATAACAATATATATATATATATATATATATATATATATGTATATATAAACATGACCTGTATGATATGGTTAAAGACCACATAGTCATACAGTAATGTTGTTCTATTACACTTATATACACACTTACATTATACACACTGCACTACCAAGGCCATCCCTCACTCTTTCTCTCTTTCTTTCTCTCTTTCTCACTCTTTCTCTCTCAGATTTAACTGAACAGGCTGTGACCTTCGATGCTATGAGGCAAACAACCATCGCAGCATTCAACTGGATCTCTCAGAGACTGTGCTTCAATACAGAGCTAAAGAACCCTTAAAGAACACTGTTTTAAATGGCTATTGAAGTAAGACTATATATATATGTATATATATATATATATACATATATATATCTTCAGAACATCTTGAGCACGTTAACTACAGGACAACAGCTCTACTTCAGAAGCCCAGGCTGAGCTCCTGAGCTTCAGGGTCTCTTCCTCCGCTGGTGATGCTCGCGGTTCCATCTCAGGGCCGGTGATTGATTGATAGAAAGTTGTCGCTCGGCGGCGTGACTGATTAATCAGATACAGTCGGCTCTTTTACACCCTCCGCTTTTATCCTGATTCCCCGGCACATGAGCAGAACCAACAATCTGTCTTCATCAGAGCCGCTCTATCCTTGAGCTGTCAGATACAGTGGCGGGGTTCTGGGAAAGTGGAAAGCACTGGTGGAGGAAAGAACATATAGATTATCCTCCCTCCCTCCCACTCCACTGGCTCTATATACTTTATATACACACACACCCATCAGCCACAACATTAAAACCTCTGGCAGGTGAGGAGAAGAGTGGTGATGATCTGGATCGGATGGCACCTGTCAAAAAGGGTGGATATATTTAAGGCAGGCAGTGGAAAAAGTAGGTGGGTTCCAAAGCCAAAGTTTGCAGATGAGGTACTGAACATCATGGAAGGTGGCTTTATACTTTGTATACAGCCAAGAAATGTAGCTTTGGAGCCCTAAAGGAGATAACAGAAACTATATACAGACCGAAAGAACAAGAAATAAGACCACAGCAACTGTCTAAAGGCTTAAAATACAATAAAGAAACCATCTACAGCCCTAAAGGAGACCACAGAGATTACGTGTAAACAAGAAACAAGTTAACCACAACCCTACAGGAAGACAGGACACATGACCAAAACCAACTACAGCCCTACATGAGGCCAGAGCAACCATCAAAAGACTGAAAATAAAGGTAAGAAACCATCTACAGCCCTTAAGGAGACCACAAAAACTATATATAGACCAAAAAAATAAGAATCAAGGCAACCACTACCCTACAGGAAGACAGGGCATATGACCAAAACCAACTACAGCCCTACATGAGGCCAGAGTAACCATCAAAAGACTGAAAATTAGGAAAGAAACCATCTACAGCCCTAAAGAAGAACCCAGCAACTGCCTAAAGACCACAAATACAAGAAATAGGGCATCCAGAGCTCCACAGGACACCACAAGGAAGGACAGCAACCATGTAAATACCTAAAAACAAGAAACAAACCGACTACAGCCCTACAGGAGACCACAGTGACCATCTAAAAACAGGAAAGAAACCATCTCTGTCCCAAAAGGAGTCAGTCTATACATCTAAAGACCTGAAGAACAAGAAACAAGCCAACTACCGCTCTACAGAAGACCAAAGCAACTGTCTACAGACTGAAAATACAGGAAATAAACCTAAAGGAGACCTAAAGGAAAAAAAAAACCTGAAGAACAAGAAACAAACCAACTACAACCTAACAGGAAACCACAGCGAAGATCTAAAGTCTGACAATACAGTCAACCACTACCCTACAGGAAGACTGGGCACATGACCAAAACCATCTACAGCCCTACAGGAGCCCACAGTAACCGTTGAAAGACTGAAAATACAGGAATGAAACCATCTACAGCCTTAAAGAAGAACACATCAACCGTTGAAATACCACAAATACAAGAAACAAACCAACTACAGCTCTACAGGAGACCACAGCAACTGTCTAAAGACTGAAAATACAGGAAACAAACCACAGAGATTTTCAGTGTAGCCATTAATGCTAATGCTAATGCTCCAGCCTTAGTGGAAATCTGGAAACCTAAGCTTACTATAAATAAAACGAAGCGTTTTATTCACCCAAATAAAAATGATTGTTTATTTAGCTTAGCTTAGTTTAGCTTTACAGGTCTCGCCCTCCAGTGGCGACACCCCATTTCCTAACAAGTGTCTTTTAAAAAAATTACCCAGTGTGCCTTGTGTATGAAAAGAGAGCAGAAAATAGATGTTTATTGGCAGTGCACCTTATAATCCGGTGCGCCTTATAGTGCGAAAAATGGCTGATCAGTGTTTAAAAACTCCAGCAGCACTGCTCCAACCACTCGATTCCCTTGTACCAGCTCAACCGCCATGATGCCACTGTTTCAGCATGCAGTGCTGAGAATGAATTATGCAATAATATGTATATACGGTATTCAGTGGAGCTGAGAAATAAATATGTAGAAAGAAATATGTATTATAGCTGTATTCATAATGTTACGCTTGATGATTGTGAACGCAGTTTATATATGGAGCACATTTGTGTTCAGTCTGAAACGGTAATTGCTGTATCTTTTTTTTTATAGTTGCTTAATCACAGTGATTTTCGCTCACTTTGATGTGCTAATCAGTGTGTATGTTAACGTAAAGCAGTGGGTGAATTCGATTCAAAAAGGGGGAAGAAAAGAGATGAAATGATAAGAGAACAAAAAAAAAAAGAGTGAAAGGATTGTTAAAACTGGCCAATAGATGGCACTGTGCCTCTTTGATTGAGCCAGTGTATATGGGCTTGTGTGTATATGTGTGTGTAAGTGAGTATATGTCTGTGTGTGTGTGTGTGTGTGTGTCTGAGTGTAGGTCCAGGCTCTTTAATTACAGTGGGGCAAAAACATCAGGATATAATGAGGCAGCAGGATTTAAACCTGGGCATCTTACTTACACACACACACACACACACTCACTAACACACATACATACAGAGTCCTTGAGCTCCTGCAAGTCCTCTACAAGCTCCCATCTTATCATCCGTTTTTTTTCTTGGCTAAGAACGAAGGCTAAAGCAACAGCCACAGAGTGAATCGGTCACTTGGACAGAACCCACCAGCAACTGTCTACAGCCCTACAGGAGAGCACCACAGCTCCACAGGAAGCACAGCAACCATGTAAAGACGTGAAGAACAAGAAACAAACCAACTACAGCCCTACAGGAGAGCACAGCGACCGTCTAAAGACTACAAATACATGAAAAAAAACCATCCACAGCCATAAAGGAGACCATAGAAACAATATACAGACTGAAAGAACAAGCAACAAGCCAACTACAGCTCTACAGGAGACCACAGCAACAGTCTAAAGACTGAAAATACAGGAACGAAACCATCTACAGCTGTAAAGGAGAGCACAGAAACTACATACAGACTGGAATAACAAGAAACAAACCAACCACAGCCCATCAGGAGACCAGAGCAACAGTCTAAAGACTGAAAATACAGGAAACAAACCATCCACAGCCATTAAGGAGACCATAGAAACAATATACAGACTGAAAGAACAAGCAACAAGCCAACTACAGCTCTATAGGTGACCAGAGCAACAGTCTAAAGACTGAAAATACAGAAAAGAAACCATCTACAGTTGTTAAGGAGAGCACAGAAACTATATACAGACCGAAAGAACAAGAAACAAGCCAACTACAGCCCTCCAGGAGACCACAGCAACAGTCTAAGGACTGAAAATACAGGAACGAAACCATCTACAGCTGTAAAGGAGAGCACAGAAACTACATACAGACTGGAATAACAAGAAACAAACCAACCACAGCCCTACAGGAGAGCACAGCAACAGTCTAAAGACTGAAAATACAGGAATGAAACCATCTATAGCTGTAAAGGAGACCACACCAACTATCTACAGCCCTAAATCAAAGAAAAGAAACCCTCTACAGCCATACAGGAGAGCATAAAAACCATCTAAAGACTGAAAAAACAGGAAATAAGCCATCTACAACTGTAAAGGAGACCACACCAACTATCTACAGCCCTAAATCAAAGTAAAAAAAAAACATATACAGCTATACAGGAGATCATAAAAACCATCTAAAGACTGAAAAAAGCAGGAAATAAGCCATCTACAACTGTAAAGGAGACCACACGAATTATCTACAGCCCTAAATCAAAGAAAGTAAACCATCCACACCCATACAGGAGAGCACAATGACCGGATAAAGACCTAAAGAACTGGAAAGAAACAATCTACAGCTGTAAAGGAGACCACACCGACTATCTACAGCCCTAAATCAAAGAAAAGAAACTGTCCACAGCCATACAGAAGAGCATAAAAACCACCTAAAGACTTAAAATACAGGAATGAAACCATCTACAGCCTTAAAGAAGAGCATAAAACATAAAACACCAGAGTTAAACCTTTCAAAGACCTGCAGTAACCATCTAAAAACCTGAAGTTCAAGAATGAAACCCTAGACTGACCACAAAAAAGCACAGCAACTGTGTAAAAAACTGAGATCCAATAAACAAACCAATGACAGCACTACAGAAGGACAGATCACATGACAGAAACCAACAATATCCCTACAGGAGACCATGGCAACCATCTATAGACCTGAAGCACAGGAAAGAAACCTACATCTACAGCCCTGTAGGATATCAAAGCGACTATCTGCAGACCTAAATCAAAGGAAATCAATCTTCCACAGCCCTACAGGCATGGATGGCACAGTGATTATTGATATACGTGTAATATGAAGAACAAGAAACGAACCAAATACAGTTCTGAAGGAGAGTATAGAATCTATCTACCTGACGAGTACGAGTATGAGACAAACCCAGTAACCATCTACTATCTACAGTGAAACAAGAGAACCCAGTGAACATCATCTGCTCTACAGAAGAAAATCCAGCTGGTTTTCACTGGTTTTATATATATATATATATATTTTTTTTTTCCATGTTGTCTCAATTCATTTTAATCAGCACTATATTTACTTACATTAAAATCAAACAGCAGAAATAAGGGAAAATCACTCAGCTAGCATCGCTAAATGACCCAGCGGACTCAACCCTGCAGTTATTAGAGTGTGAGCAGCGGATCTATTCCTGGCCCTCAGTGTGAGCATGCACTGTAGATACAGTATGTTAGATTTGACGGATGGGTTTGTCTTTGGTTAAATTGTGTGCTAAGTAGGGGTGTCACGATTTCGATATTCCATCGAAATCTTATTTTTCATGTTTAAATGTTATAGTAGAATAGAGGTCAGTTTGTTAAGGCTCTAATTGTTCTATTCATTTTTTTATTATTTATTTAGTTATGTTGCACATTGCTGTTTTAATAGTGCACACTGCTGCTACCAAAAAAAGGCCACTAGATGGCATTACATATATATCTTAATTAAATTATTTAAATTTGACCATTAGTGCCTAATGTGGTGTATTACAGATCACTTGTATCACTTTGCATCACTTATATCAAGCCCACCTCTGCTGTAAAAAAAAAAAGAAAAGAAAGAAAATCGAGAATCGAATCGAATCGAATCGTGACCCTAAAATCGGAAATAAAATCGAATCGAGGATTTAGAGAATCGGGACACCCCTAGTGCGAAGACTAAAAAAAATAAAAAATAATAATAATAAAAGTGCACTAAATTATCTGTGCGCAGTGTATTTTTTTTTATTGTGAAACACTATTATTATTTTAATGTATTGTTGAATACAATAGTACAGAAGTCACTATATTTTATGATAGGTTGATAATGTGATTATTGTGACAGGCCTATTTAAAACAATACATATTGTTGAAATATACTTTTGTCTTTCAGTTGTTGATGATATATATAAAACACAGAGAGAAGTACTAGGCTTCTTCAGTATGCAGCAGTGGTGTGCAGTGAGGCCCTTCTAACCCTTAAGAGAAGGGGTGACAACAAATGCATGCTAATAATTACATCATTTTTAATCGGGAAATATATATATCATAGCTATTGTAAGTGTAAGAATTTATTTTATAAATTAACTAAAATAAAAAAAACCCAGCAACTAATTTAAAGCAATAGTCTGTGTTTTTCAGTTGCTACAGAACTCTTATCTGACTGACAGCGCTTTTAACCAATCAGAGCTTTTTAAAATGGCTTCTGCCCCCCACGTGTGACTGCGTGACCCTTCTCCTGATTTTGAGAAGGGTGTAGTAATGAATCTATTAGCAAAGTCGTAGGACAATCTAACCAATCAGATTCTTGATTTTCACAACGGGGGCGGGGCCATGGCTGTCTAAACCCTGTCTGAGCGCTGTGTTGAAGGTGTTAAGCGTTGCTTAGTCATAAACGGAGTTCATGCTGGATTAGTTCAATAGTTAGTGAACTATAATGGAATTGCGACTGTAAATCAGACAGATATTGTGTCATATTATATTAAAAAGCCTTTTTTAAAGGCTGTCCTTCAATGTGCAAGTAAATCACAATAATAGGCCGCCTGACTGGTGAGTTTTTGAGTGTACCTAATGTTTTGGTTGCCCTGCTGTACTGTACACATACAAGTGAGGGAGTCTTTGTTGAACGCCTGTACTTGTAGGAAAATTAAGCCTTTTTTGTCGGGTCTATTGTATACATTTGTAGTTTGTAGCTGTTGCATTTATGGGCTGTTGATGTAAAAAGTGATATAAAAAAGAGATAAAGTGAATATAACTGAGTCAAGATAGAGTTATTGTAGTTATTGTAATATTTATCTATGTGTCGGTCTGTGGAGGCAGGCTTTGGGGGATGGGGGGGGGGTGGTTGCAGAAGGGGTACCCACTATATTCACTGCACGCCACTGGTATACAGTATATAATACTGAATCATAACGCATGTTAAAAATGGCGACGGTACGGACCTTGGCCTGGCGAATTTGTCTGTAACCGGACCAAACTGAATTCTAATTAAATACCCCTGATTTAGAATGACTACATCACCATATGTCCAACATCAGACGGCTCACTTCCAAGATCTTTGGAAGCACAAGATGGTTGAAGGGTGTTTCTAATAAAGTGGCCAGTACAATAGAGTGGAAGCACAAGGTGGTAGGAGGATTCTAGTAAAGTGGGCAGTGAGTGGAAGTGTTTGTGTATGTCCATCTGTACTGCTAGACTGGAACAGTGGTGTTTATGGCCGTAATGACATGGTAAATTAGAGGAGCATTGTGTGTGTGTGTGTGTGTGTGTGTGTTGGGGAGGGGAGTGGGGGGGGGGGTGTAGGCCGAGCTCCTCCCAGCATGAGGGCACATTTACAGTTCATTGTGTCGCCGCGGGAGCCCGTCCCAAATGGTAAACAAATCCAGCCATTAGGAGGTCGGGAGAGGAGGAGTGGATCACAAACAAACAAGTAATAAATAAATAACAAACAAATAAACACTGTCAATCTGACATCACACGCTCGGGCTGCCAGAAGGAGTCTGCAGGGTGTTTGAACCGCGCCATACGACGCTAAATTAATGGGGTGTGTGTTTGTGTAGGTACAGTGTGTGTGTGTGTAGGTGAGAGAGTGTAAGTGTGTGTGTGTGTATCTCTGTCTGTGTGTGTGTGTGGGTGAGAAAGAGTATGAAAGCCAGTGTGTGTGTTTGTGTGTGTGTGTGTGTGTGTGATTGACTGGTGAGACAGACGGCGGAACTTTGGGTGGAAATCTGTTTGAGCCGCTGAGCCTGGGGGGCAATTAAAAACAGAGCGCGAGGGAGAACATTATGTTCCGAAGTCAGAGAACAAAGTTCGAGGTTCTAAATCAGTGCTAACTGCGCAAAAACCAATTCCGATTGTATTAAATTACTGAGAACTGGACTAAATAAACATTTTTTCCATTTTAGCAATTGCGCACCAACGTTAGCCGCAATAAATTGATGCATACTGGCCGAACAGTCTCTCAAAACTCTCCAGCTGATGATGAGAAACTGAGAAACTCTGAATATGTCCCACTAAATTATTCCATTCACTCCATTCAACCCAAAGAACACTGTAGCAACTGTTAAACTTGGTGGTGGGAGCATCGCACCCTAGAACCAAATACAGTAAGGGAATAGTTTAAGGGTAACTATGTATTATCTCAAAAGGAAACTCTTTCTATCTATCTAGGACCTGTAATGGCAGGTTCACACTACGGGATTTTAGCCCACGGCACTGTTATTTAGTCTGAGCCTTTGCCGAAGCCTTTGTCGTAGACCCTGGCGATTATTTGGCATGCTAGATATCTGACCCAGTCGGCGACTATGAATCAGAAGCAGTGGCTACATGCTGCCAATGATATTACAGAGAAAGAGAGAACCCCAGGTCCAAAACACACCCCCTACATTACCAGAGCCGTTCATGGAGAGTCTGAACACTATTAAACTCTAGAGCAGTATACCTTCATCATATACGTTCAATATCAGAAGGACATTTTATCTAAATTGAAGTTACCTGTGCTAAATCAACAACTGCCTTGATTTTAGCAACTATACACCAACACTAGCTGCATTTAATCAATGCGCAGTGGGCTAAGTCAGTGCTACTTGAAGTTAATCTTAAGGTTTGAGGTGCTGAACCAGTGCTAACTGGGCTTAACCAATGTCAGTTGTGATAAATCACTGTTACCTTTGATTAATCAGTGGCTGTGATTAATCAGTAGCAGTGATGTTAAATGTGCAAAATTGTGCAAATGTGCAAAAAGTACATTAATGGTAGCTGAGGTAAATCAATATTAGTTGAGGTAAATCAATGGTAGTTGGGGTAAATCAATGGTAGTTGAGGTAAATCAATGGTAGTTGAGGTAAACAAGTATTACCTGAGGTAAATCAATGTTAGTTGAGGTAAATCAATGGTAGTTGAGGTAAATCAATGTTAGTTGAGGTAAATCAATGGTAGTTGAGGTAAATCAATGGTAGTTGAGGTAAATCAATGTTAGTTGAGGTAAATCAGTGGTAGTTGAGGTAAATCAATGTGAGTTGAGGTGAATCAATATTTGCTGAGCTAGATAAATGTTTGCTAAGGTAAATAAATGTTAGCTGAGGTCAATCAGTGTTGGCTGAGCTTGATCAATGTTTGTTGAGGTAATTCAGTATTACCTGGGGTAATAACAGTTTTGCTGAGGTAAATCAATGTTACCTGAGATAAAAATTTTGATAAAGTAAACCAGTGTTTGCTAAAGTAAATTAATGTTACCTGAGGTAAAATGTTAGATGAGGTTAATAAGTGTTTACTCAGGTAAATCATTGTTTGCTTAGGTAAGTTGGTGATTTCTCAGGTAAATCATTGCTACCTGAGGTAATTACGTTGACTGAAGTAAACCAATCTTTGTTGAGGTAATTCATTGTTTGCTGAGGTAAATAAATGTAAGTTGTGGTCAGTGTTACCTCATAACTCAACTTATCTAATATCAATCAGTGTTTCCTGAGGTAAATCAGTGTTATCTGAGGTAAAACTAAATTAGCTAAGATAAGACAATATTTGCTTAGGTAAATAGCTGATATAAATCAGTGTTATCTGAGGTAAATCAGTGTTAGTTGAGGTAGAACAATATTACCTGAGATAAGTAAATGTTTGCTGAGGTAAATTGCTGTGGTAAATCAGTGTCACCTGAGGTAAATCAGTGTTAGTTGAGGTAATTCAGTATTAGCTGGTGTAATATTTATGTTGCTGAGGTGAATCAGTGTTTGCTAAAGTACATCAATGTTACCCGAGTTAAAACTTTTGATGAAGTGAACCAGTGTTTACTAAGGTAACTTAATGTTACCTGAGGAAAAATGTTAGATGAGGTAAATCAGTGTTTACTATGATACATAATTGTTACCTGAAATGATTACATGTTTGCTAAAGTAAATCAATCTTTGTTGAGGTAATTCATTGTAGCTGAGGTAAATCAATGTTAGTTGAGGGCAGTGTTACCTCAGGTAAATCAAACGTAGCTGATATCAATCAGTGTTTCATGAGGCAAATCAGTATTAGTTGAGGTAGATCGATATTAGTTGAGGTAAATCAATATGGGCTGAGCTAAGTCAATGTTTGCTAAGGTAAATACATGTTAGCTGAGGTCAATCAACGTTAGCTGAGGTAAAGTGACATGAGCTAAGGTAAATACATGTTTGCTAATGTAAATCAGTGTTTGCTGAGGTAAATTAGCGTTAATAAGGACAATTAATAGATAGCGTGGTGGATCAATGTATGCTGAGGTAAATCAATTTTGGTAAATTGTGGTAAAGATGTGCAAGTGTACACACAGCTTGTCTATAATCCCTGAAGAGCCAATAGAATAGAACTGGGGCTATTTTCATCAGTCTGTTTTTATCCTTTTATTAAAAGTGAGGGTTCAGGAGGTCACAGACGAGCAAGATGAAGATGCATCTCAGTGACAGAAGAGAGAGAGAGAAGAAGGAGATAGAAACAGAAAAAGAAAGAAAGAAGAGAGAGAACAAGAACAGAGAGGGAGACCGAGACACACACAAAAAGACAACGGATCCAGACAGACGGCAGCCCAGACAACCAAACTTGGCCAAGTCTCTGGGGTTCTCTGGGGTAGGGCTGTGTGTGTGTTGTGTGTGTGTGTGTGTGTGTGTGTGTGTGTGTGTGTGTGTTCCAGCTGTGAACTCGGTGCTCCTTGTCCAGTCAGCCATGGACAGCTGCCTCCCACAGCTCAGAACTGTGACAGCCTGTCAACCAGACAGCGTGTGTGTGTGTGTGTGTGTGTGTGTGTGTGTGGTAATTCTTCTCAGAGATCATATGAGAACAAGAATTTATATATATATATTACACACGGAAAGCGAGATACAGCCTGACACTTATATTATATATATATTATATTTTACATAAGCAGTTAGTAATGACATCACTGTAGGCAATAAGGAAAAGGCTGATCTGATGACATCATAAAAAAGCATAAGCAACAGACTGACCTAATGGCATAACTGTAGGCCATGAGTGAAAGAATGATCTGATGACATCATAAAAAGCCATAATCAACAGGCCAATATAATGACATGACTGTAGGCCATAAGCGAAAGAATGATCTGATGACATCATAAAAGTCCATAATCAACAGTCTGACCTAATGCCATAACTGTACATCATAAAAAGCCATTAGCAACACACTGACCTAATTACATCACAATAGATCATAAGTGAAAGGCTGATCTGATGACATCATAAAAGTACAAAATCAACAGGTTGACCTAATGACATAACTGTAGGCCATAAGAGAAAGTTTGATCTGATGACATCATAAAAAGCCATAATCAACACGCTGATCTAATGACATTACTATTGATCATAAGTAAAAGTCAGATCATTATATCTTGTCAGTATGTGACTGGCTGATCTGATGATGTAACAAAGAGTCACAGGTGATAGGTCGATCTAATAACATGACGAGGAAACAAAAGCGACAAGCTGATCGAATGACATCATCAAATGAAGCATAAGTGAAAGGCTGATATGATGATATCACAATAGACCATAAGGGATGGGATAACCCAATGACATCACATTGGGTCGTAAGTGACAAGTTGACTTAATTACATCACAATGGATCAAAAGTGAGAGGGGGCTGGTCTTATGACATCACCGCAAGTTACATTAAAGTTACACACTGATGACATCATAATGTAACACAACACTAACAAATGAACAAGCAGGTTTTAATGGTTTTGGTAACCAAACATATTAGTAAAACAATCAAAGCGAGATAAAAAAAACAATATATATATATATATATATATATATATATATATATATATATATATATAAACAGCCGCACTGGTGTAGCGGCTGCTGGTGTTCTGCCACTAGCATCGGGGCTAACGCGGAGCGTGACGAACGCAGTGTGTGTTAGCAGTGTGTGTTAGCAGTGTGATGCTCGGCTAACGGTGCAGGGGCCAGCGGTGATTTCCCCACGGTTCAATTTCACACAGAGAGATTTGAGAAGTGTGTGTGTGTGTGTGTGTGTGTGTGTGTGTGTGTGTGTGTGGCTGTCAGAAGGCTCATGGTTTCCCTCCCTCACTCTCTGAACCTGTCAAACGGCAGGTAAATCTGAGTTCCTCTCATTTACTAAACTACAACCAGTCAAGGTCACAGGATGGAGTGTGTGTGTGTGTGTGTGTGTGTGTGTGTGTGTGTGGAAACTTTCTTCCTTGCCAAGCTGCTGTATGTCAAACTCTCTATAAATACTCGGCCTGCAAAGAGGAGGACTGTAACCCTCTGGGAGTGTGTGTGTGTGTGTGTGTGTGTGTAGGTAGGTATATGTGTGCACACTATATTTTTTGGCTTTTCAAGCTGCTGTTTGTCAAACTCTTCCTAAAACAGCCAAATGCAAACTATGGCATTCTGTGTGTGTGTGTGTGTGTGTGTGAGAGAGAGACAGAATGATGCAATACTACTGCCTCATATCTGATAATAGTTATCTGGGTACTTATGGTTATCGGCCTTAATTACATTTGAAATTCTCCTATTTGGTATTATAAATCAGAGTAGAGCTGTTAAACATGGTGGTGGGCGAGTTCCAACATTATACACAATGCAGTCAATGAGATCCTTTAGCTATACCATTATCCAGAACAAAATACTAATACATACAAATATATACAAAATTCTCTAACCATAACCCTAATCTAGCCATTAACTCATTTACCACAACATAAATCTAAAAGCGTTTTTTTTTTTGTCTGAAACAATTAATGAGTTTGTTTACTTTACTTGGACTGTTTTCTCCCAAGGTTTGGTTTGGTTTCACACAGGCACAAACCTAAACGCACCAAAATGCGCACCAATAAACCACACAACGGTCACACCTTGTCTCCTCTGACTGGTCAGAGCTGTCTGGCGCGGGAGCAAGAAAGTAAATATATAGGTCGATCTTCAAAATGACCTAAAAATATATTTTTTTACATTGACCTCCATTGAAAGTTTACAAGGCTTTTTCTTTCTTCTGCCGTTTTGGAGATAAATGTTTTTCATTGGACAGCGATGATAGGCACTTACATACATAATAAATGTATATTTTTTAGAACAACTTCTGCCAACTTATATATTATATATATTTCAGTTGTTATTAAGTTATATTTAAACACATAAAACAATTTAATTGCATTAAATTGTACTTTAAGTTTAATTCTTTTTTGTATAACTTCTGCAAACTCAAATAGATTTAAGTATATGTTCCTAAACACCATTTTAACATCAAGTAAAATATATTGTAAATGTAATACTTTGCATATTGTTGCACATTTTTTGTAAATCTTAATGCTACTGGAAAAAAAAAAACACTAAAGTGTATATATACACAGAGAAAGTATATTTAATGTGTATTTTCATAAAGTATATTCAATAAAAAAAAATCACTTAGTATTCTTTACCTAATTGAACATACTTTTAATGTTTATAATTTTAAAAGTATACTTCCTTTTCACAAGGGCCATTATCATCCTGAAAACCTGACCGACACCTGATCAATATTAATCAATTAGTCTTTTTTTTTAATCAAGGTATCAATGTAATCGATTAATCGTGACACCTCTAAAGTGAACCAGACGACCTGCCGTATTAGTAGTCTATAAAGTCCATATTGACAAGTCCATATATCTCATAAATAGCAACACAATTAAGCCTCTTTCTCTCTCTCTCTCACACACACACACACACACAGTTGCACAGCTATTTAACAGATAAATCAAAGCAGAAATGAGATCCTCCCAGATCGCAGCATCCGTCCGTCTATAAAAGAGAGAAAGTGCGAGAGAGAGTAAATTACACAGACGAGAGAGGCATCTTAATGCCTACTGAGAGCGCTGTTCTTACGCTTCGTTCTGAAGTGTGCGTGAGTGTGTGTGTGTGTGTATCGCTTCCTGACTCCCATCATAAAAGTGCTTTCATGCCCTCCTCATAAAACTGCTGGATGGAGTAAAACCCCTCCAATCAGAGCGCCGGTGCTGACGCAGCCGGCAAGAACGCGCTCAGATTACAAACACTTCAGAAACATCCAACTCAAATCCTTTATTTATCCAAAACTGCTCACTTCCCCGCTAAAAAACAACCGTACATCTTACATCCAGCACAAGGCACATTGCAATGCTCATTGCTATCTTACACCCCGCAAACAGTACTATTTGAACCAATGGGCGTGGTGGTCTGGAAGTGAGCTGTCTTTAGGTAAACTTCTGGCGTGTTTCAATCTTGGCAATGGGAAATACAATGGGGTGCGCCACTGACTGATTAAAACCCTGACAACAGTCAGTCAACAGTCAGCCACCCATTCGTATCTTAGCCATGCACAAGTATACAAAAATAAATATGCTGCAGTGCACAAATCCAATGCGCAAGTCAGTATCCTTTGCTGAGAAACGCAAAAGCGCAATGCTGTTAAGATATCAACGCACCAAAGTCAGAGCTCACCTGGCTCTTAAAGGAAATGACGCTGTGCTCTTGCAGCCATCTTTACAGGACAGTTTTAACCAACTCATCCAACCTTATCACATCCTGGCTCGAATTGGTTCTTAGAAAAGTCATGTAGCTAACAAGTACTACAGGATTTTACCTCAACAACTAGCACTAAAGCTATTACAAAAACTAATGTAGCTAACAAGTAATACAAGATTTTACCTCAACAATTAGCACTAAAGCTATTAGAAAACTAATGTAGCTAACAAGTAATAAGAGAGAAAAAAGTGAAAAGAGGGAGAGAGAGAGTTTCTAAACACTCCATCCATCACAGTGTGTGTGAGTCAGTGAAGTTGAACAGATTTAACCGAACAGGGGCGTAACGGACACACACACACACACACACACACACACACACACACACACACACACACACACACACACGTACATAAACACACACAGTGGGAAATGCACACACAGTGGGCTCAGCATGCAGACGCTCTCAGGGGTGTGCACACACGCTCTAGGGGCCTGTAACACACACACACACACACACACACACACACACACAGTTCACCCGTGAACGACATACAGTGTGTAAGCGCTGGTGTGTGTCCTTCATCTCTGCCAAGGCCTCCACTCTCTGCTGATTCTGCTGTGTGTGCAGTCAGCCTCGCACACGTGTGTGTGTGTGTGTGTGTGTGTGTGTGTGTCCTTGCCCTGTACTGTGTGTGTGTGTGTGTGTGTGTGTGTGTGTGTTGTGCATTTGTTTCCTGTTGTGACTTGCAACATGCAAGATCACTCAACCCTAGAGACCCTCACATCAGGAAACCTACACACACACTGTGAGCACACACACACACACTAAATCTATTCACACCACTGGAAACTAAACAATATCTATGTACACACACACACACACACACACACACACTTGCTTTATTAGCATTTAAATGATCTGCCGCTCCTGAGCCACAGGTTTAGCAGGTCGTCGAGGTGAATCCAAATGAACTCGTGCTGCGTGTTTTGTTCCAGTGACAGCTGTTGCCGTGGCAACGCCTATAATTACAACCGCCGCGCCGGCAACCACGACCACAACCGACCGGCCGCGGCGACAGCTATTTAATTACAAACGCTAGCGCGACACCACGGGACAATCTGATCTGCCGCCACGGCAACCACAGCACTTACAGCCACACTCAACACAGCAACCTTATAATTACAACATCAACCACGGCAACGGTGGACCGCAACTGCCGCCATGGAAACGGCCAAAACGTTCGCAAAATCTCACCACAGTAATTTTATTACAATCTCAGAACTACAACCACAGGGATGCGGACACATCTTATAAGCTACAGCTGCCATCAAAAGGAATCTTATCACTACTACTTAAAGGGATAACCATGGCAACATCAGTTAATCACACTTGTGCCCCCATGGTCTCAGAACTACAACCACAGTGATACTGTAACATACTGTAACTCTCGACACAGCAACTACAGCAATGGTGCACTGAAACTGCCGCCATAGAAACAGCCAAACTACATCTACAGTGATGTTGCAAAATCTTCCGTCAACATGCTCACCATGATCACCATGGTCATCTTAGAAGTACTACCACAATTATAACCTTGGCAACCATTAACCACACGCTTGCAACCATGGCAATCTTAGAACTACAACCACAGCAATGGTGAACTGAAACTGTCGCCATGGAAACATCCAAACTACAGCCAGAGAGATGTTGCAAAATCTCCCGTCACCATGATCATCTTAGAATTACTACTACAGGGATAACCATGGCAACGATTACCCACATGCTTGTGCCCATGGCAGTCTTAGAACTAAAACCACAGTGATTGTGAACATAACTCTCGACACAGCAAATTTATAATTACAACCACATCAACCACAGCAATGGTGAACTGAAACTGCCGCCATGGAAACAGCCAAACTACAACAACAGCGATGTTGCACAATATTTACCATGATCACTACGTACACCATCATGGTCAGACCTACAACTATCGTAACAGTGAACATAACTTTCAATGCAACCTTAAAATAACAACCACATCAACCATAGCAAATGGTGAACCACCACTGCCCAATGGAAACATTTCAACTAAAGCCACAGCGATGTTGCAAAAAAGACTGTAATCAAGGCAGCAATTATGCACGCTTGCACAATCCGCCAATCAGCTTTTAGTGTGGGCGGGCAGTGTTCAGTGAGTAAGAGAAGGAGCATCATGGCTCCCATCAAAACTCATTTCTCCTCAGACTACTCTAAAGTATATCCACGTCTGGTAAAGAACATAGGAGGAACGATGCGTAGACAGATGGAACGGTGGTGTATGGACCTGCCATCTTTAAACAGACACAGAACACACACACACACACACACACACACACACACAGACACACACACTCATAACGCATTCACCCGACAGGACGCCACTTTAATACCTAAATCAAACAGCTCACACACACACACTGATCATTTCACAGGCGGGGGTCCGCACTGCATCATTAATGTCACACGTTGTTCTTTTTAGCACCACACACACACACACACACACACACACACACACACACACGGAGACAGGCACTGCAATTAAGGTTGTCTTTACTCCACTGCTCATCATGCTCATTTTACTGCACCTCTCACACACACACACACACACACACACACACACACACACACACACACGGTTGGTAATTAGAGGTGTCCTGCTATGCTTGGTTGACTTTTTGTACACAGCCACACCTTTCTCCCTTTTACTGATTCCAACTCTCACACACACACACACACACACAAACACACACACACACACACAGCTGAAAATAGATTAACACTTGTGTGTTTTTTTTTGTTTTTTTTTTACACCGTCTGTCACTTCAGCCAAGGTGTAAAACACAAAAGCGCATGTGTCTATGTGTGTGTGTGTCTCTGTGCGTGTGTGTGTGTGTGTGTGTGTGTGTGTGTGTGTGTGTGTGCGTTGCTGTTCTTTTTCTCGTACCTAATGTTTCTGAGCAGTGCCACAGTACCCTCAGTTTCTTACATAAACTCCTCCAAGTTATTTATACTATATTTTTAACACTTTATTCTTTACATTCATCAACAAAAAAAAAGGTTGCATGCAGGAAGAAGCATGGGATTGCAATGTGATTCAAAAGGAAGATAGATAAAAGTTACCAGGAACAATGAATGATTAAACATTTAGACTGATATGAGCAATATTTACTGAGCTAAATTATTAGAAGTAGTAGTAGACGTGTAATCCAAGAGTTGTAGAGGTTCCTAATGGTCTCCCACAGTTTGTGCAGATTTTGCAGTAGGGGTGGAGGATAAGGGATAGGTCTGGTGATGCAACTGGTCATGGCATAGTATTTCTGCGTCTTATTCAAGGCAAAAGCTCTTGAGATGGCATCTGTTGGCCCTATCGTACACCCTGCACAAGGTGAGAAGAGATGCTCTTTGCTATCTTACACCCCTTCAAGAGTCTATTTTCATGCCTTGCGCTCGTGACATTAATACAGCATCAGAGTTTAGGGATAGATCTAAACTGACAAAAAGCGCGTGTTAGGTGTGTTCATGTAAATTTCTTGCGTGTTTCTACTGTATCTTTGCGGCGGAAAACACAGTTGCGCCACTGACTGATTAAAACCCTGACAACAGTCAATAGTCAGAGTGCATTTCTATAGGTGCGCCATTCAGCTGCAGAGAGCAAACTTGACTTTTAACTCAACAATAAACAGAACAACAGCGTGAACAGCGTGCAGTTCAGTATTCTCTGCTCAGACGTGCAAAAGCACCGCACTGTTAAGGTACGAACGTGCCAAAGTCAGACCTCATCTGGCTCTTAAAGGGAATAATAACTGACACACTGATTGGTTTATTTCACGTTATGCCCAAAACACACCTATAATTAATTAAGAGAATTAGTTCATGTCTTTTGCACAATTCGAGCCACCCAAGGTGTATTTTTTTGTGCCCTCACGATACCACACACAAGCATTAAAGCTTCGCAACATCACATCTCACGGTTAAGAATAATGTCCTTAGGAATGGGCGGCTGACTGTTGACTGTTGTCAGGGTTTTAATTGTTCAGTAGCGCACCTGTATTATATATTCCTAAATCTCAATGCTATGTTAACAGCCAGGGCGAGAAGCGTGAAAATAGACTGTTGACGAGGTATAAGATAGCAATGAACATTGCAACAGACCGCATGTTGCGCAGGTTGTACAAGAGGGCCCCTCGTGTTTTGAGATTCTTGGAACAGAACATAAATGTAAAAGTAATCGTAATTCCCATTTCCTCCTATTTCATCTCCCACCACCTCTACCCTCACCTGATTCCTTTCCCTTCCCCACCATTGGGTTGCCAAATAACCCAGGTTGGATGGTTTCCAACCCAGGGTTCGTGGACTGTTTAAAACTCTGTAGTGTTTGTAATTAAACTCGATAATACTGTGTTTTCCTTGGACTAGTATTTTTTGTGCATCGCATGTCTTGTGTTTGCATCCATTAGCGTTCTTCCCGCAGTGATAGCGAATTCCTGACGGCTGCATGTAGTCCTTCATTATACATCTAACATCAGGTGTAATGACACTGACATCCCACCTCGCTGTGGAATTGGAATGCCGGAGATGCGCAACATGTATTGGAAATATATACCAAGCCATACATACCGATGAAAGAGCACTCGTTTTGTTTTTTCGCTTTTTTTGTTCTCTTCCCACAAAATGCATTCAACACTTTTCCACCATCTATTTTGTGCAGCTGTGTCTGGGCCTGGGTGATCAATTATTTGGTTTGCGAGAGAGCAGAGCCAGAGTGAAAAGGATGACAAATCACCCCGTGTTCCTCCACGGATCAGCGAGTAGTGGTGTTTCACCAAAGCCAGCACTTTAAAACCAAGTTAGCGTTGATCTGTTCATGCACCCCGCCCAAGCCGGGCCGCTGTTTCTGCAGCGTATTAAAGCCGTTTGGAAGATTTTAAGCTGTAATGCGTCTGATTCAAAACCCTTACACTTCACACGTTTGAGCTGCTGCTTTGTGCTCGTGTTCTTTAACCCATTATATCCGCGCTATCTGATCTGCGGCGAGCGCGGCGGCGGCTCTGCTATTCCGAGCCACAGATTTCATCACTTCGGCGCCGGTTTATTTAGCCGACCCTCCGTCAGAAACGTGCAAAGAGGAATTTCTATGGCAACCAGAAGTGTCCCGAAAAAGACACGGTTATAAAACCGCACTGATTACAGCTTTGAGTGCGAATCTCGAATGTGCTCCTGCGGCTTTAATCCAGCTCCGAAGACTTTTTGCAGCTTGTGGGAGACGGCATTGTTTCAGCTTTACTGGTAAGTAAAGTAATTTTTTAAAAAGTGAGAAGACACCATGGAAAAATTTGACGTTTTAATGTACAGTACACTCTAAACGTACAGTAGTCATTACAGTAGATTGACTTATTGGACACTGGGGTCTTGCCAAAAAGTAAATGTTCACCGGCTTTTAGGGAAGTGTACCTCCTGGTGAGAGACCACTGATTCATTGGACCAATCCTATTTCTCTTTGGTAACCCTGCCCCTTGTTTTCGAGTGTAATCCTTCCCCTCAGAACTAGGACGGGGCGACATAGATCAAAAACTATATCTCAATATATTTATTTTATTTGCGGTATACAATATATATCTTGACATTTTTTTCATTGCATGAGGTAATATCAAAAAGATACTTTTGAGACAAAGCTACACGTTCCAAATTTTATATTGGTACTTTTATAACTCAGTGCCGTATCCTGTATATTAGAGTAGCCTCAACAACCAAACTGAAAAGTCTGAAAGTCCGGACCAAACGAGGCAGGTGTGAACCCACCCTAAGACTGCTAGATTGCTTTGCTTGCCCAGTTGACAGACTAGTGCAGAACATCGCGATTCCAATTGGCATGTTTCAGCAGGATAATGCTCACCCACACACAACAAGGCCTTCGCTGCATTGGACAATATTTGGCATTAAGGTACTCGAGTCTCTCTCACTGGTATCGCACAATATTTGTGTGTTTTTCATATTTAAACACAAAATAAATGTACAAGTAAATGTTAAAACCCATTCCCTCACCTCCCACCACTTCCACCCTCCACCTGACCCCTTCCCCTTCCCCACCACTGGGTTGCCGAATAAGCCAGGTTGGACCGTTTCCAACCCGGCATTCATCGAGCATATAAAGAAGACTAAAGCGTAACAAGAAAGAAGAAAAACACAGCGTGAACAAAAACAAGCTCCGTATTTTCGAATATGTATTGGATAAATGTGTTTTTTATTCGGCAGTGAAGTAAGTGATTGAGTGGGTGCGGGAGAGAGGCTGTTGACTTTGGCTGGAGGTGCGATAGCACTGTGTAAAAAAGATAAGACGCAACAGAGGCACTCTGAGCGATTCCACCAGCTGTAGACAGAGGAAAACGCACACAGACAGCGCGAGAAACTCTCTGTAGAAGAGCTGGAGGTTCTCACGGAGGAGGCGAGTCTCAGCTGCTTACAAAACGAGGCGTTAGGGAAAACACTGGGAAGAAAATAAACGTATTTCAGATTTGACTTGATCGCACAGCCCACGCAAACAAGACGTCGTCCCACATCTCGGAGATCGTTGGTTACAGCACGCGAGTTGTACGGTAAAGAATAATGTCTGTGTTACGAGCTGAATTCAGCAGTCAGCAATGAGTCATTTTGATTTTAGAGCTGATAGGTTTCACTTACTTTAACTCATTTTTCCTGTGGTGAACCACAGGGGTCAATACTTGGACCACTTTCATTTTTGTTTAACATGAGTATCCATCCATCCAGATTTATTTTGCTTTTGCGTTTTTTTTTTTTGGTCAGATTATCAAACAAGCTGTAGAATCAAGAAATCACTTAAATAGAACCTGACTGACAACATAAGGCAGATAAAAGATCTCAAAAAGCAGCACATTATACCCCGATCTGAAGATGAGAAAATAAAAAGTTATTGATCATCTATCAGAGTCTGGAAAAGTTTACAAAGTCATTTCTACAGCTTTTAGGACTCCAGAGAACCACAGTGAGATCTATTATTATTCACAAATGGAGAAAACAGGAATGGAACACTGGTGAACCTTCCCAGGAGTGGCCAGCCGACCTAAAGAAATTACTCCAAAAGGGCATGAACAACTCATCCAGGAGGTCCCAAACAAAATATCTCAGAACAACATTTAAAAAACTGCAGCTCTCAGTTAAGATCAGTGTAAATGATTCAATAATAAGTAAGAGATTCCACCAGATTACTACGTTACTGGTCAATGTGTGAAGTTTGCAGCCATAATGATCATTTACTATAAAGCGACTTAATAAGAAAAGTCCGGCAAAAACGTTTTTCTTTTACTTCGACCAGTTGGTTGGAAAGTTGCTAGGGAACAGTAAAGGTGCGTGTTCTCTATTTAGCATGAGGTCTGATCTTTGAGTGACTCACGCAGAGTTTCTCATTATCAGATGAGTGACAAGCTTACAGACATCGGTAATGTAAGTGCTACTATAGATACAGATTAGTTTAACGGATGTACACAAATTCAGGCCATTGAAGGAACTTAAGGAACCAGCATTAACTGATTGAGTTAAATCTGTTCACAGTTAAAAACATCTGTCTTTTAATTCTACACCCACCTAATTCCCAATATGTAATTGACGGCACGGTGGCTTAGCGGTTAGCATGTTCGCCTCCTAGAGCTGGGGTTCAAGTCCCGCTTCAAGTCCCTACATGGGTGGAGTTTTCACGTTCTCTCTTTGGGTTTCCTCCAAGACTACGCCTTCCTTCCATAGACCATAGATTTTAAATTGCCCCACCTACCACTAGTGATGGGACGATCCACTTTCCGGTATATTCCGATTCCGATATAAACAGTGGTCTCAAGTCTCACGCTTTGAGCGCGTGACACACGCACCTCAGCAAGTTCACACGCCACACATGGTATTTCTCACGCTTACCAATCCATCGGCTGTATATTATAATGTACTCTCGTTGAGCCAATCAGAATATAGATCGCTTTGTTGTTAGGCAGACCTAGTCAAAGAGGGTGGAGTTTCAGCCAAAATGTCCGGTGTGAATAACTGTCCAATTCGAAAGTTCTGAAACACACGTCGGTGAACAACTGAAGGAGAATGGCGGCAACTAGCTAAACTTTACTCTAATGCTGCTCAGGGTTGAGGGTAAACTGTGGAACTGGAATCCAGATGCGTTTTTTTTTTTTTGTTAACATTACAGCGAGTTTATAGCCCAGCTCAAGCTGTGGACTGGAATACGGATCGGTAAGCGGATTGGCCGCACGGTCGCCGATATCCGATATGTTAAATTACGTCAATATCGGCCCCGATACCGATATTGTATTGGATCGGTCCCATCTCTACCTACCATCCCTACAATCCCTCCCCTCCACCTCCATCCTCTTCTCTTCCAAACCCCTCCACCTTCCATGAAACTCACCTATTATGGCTAAACCTTTCTCCTCCACCCATCATCCTTCCTTTCATGCCTTTTAACCCCAACTACAATCCCTCCCCTCCACCTAATACCCCACCTATCATGACTAAACCTCCCCCCATCTAACACCCCCCCTTCTCCCACCCTCTCCCCATCCCTACACACACACACACACACACACACACAATACACACAATACAATACATCCCACCTTTCCCAGCACACCCGGTGTGGGAACACTCAAAGGAAACAAAAGACTTATATACTTTCCAACAATTATACACACTTAACAGTGTACGCACACACACACACACTTTGAAAATTACACATTAAAGGCACACACCCACACACACACACAAGTGCCTAAGTATGTACACTGACACACACACACACACACACACACACGCACACTGCGTCGGAGCAGAGGTTCCTCGTTACACAGGGGAGTTAATTATTAGCTTTGCTCAGTCAGAATAAAGGAAAAGTGGTTTTATAATATTAACAGCTCTTCATTTCCATATTAATAGTTGAGAGTGTTTTATTTGGTATTGAAAGCTGAAGCGGCGCGAGAGGACGGGGGGGGGTGGTTTGAACGCGAAGCTGCAGGAGGAACAGCGGCGCTCGCGGATAAAGAGCCGCAGGTCTGCCTTTTGAAGAAGCGAGAGATTATTTAAAAAGGAACAAGACGCCTTTTATTCTCCAATAAATCTGTTTGTTCTCTCTCTCTCTCTCTCTCACTCTCTCTCTCTCTCGCTCTCTCACTCTCTCTCTCTCTCACACACACTCCATCCTCCAGGTTCTTCCGTCCGATTTCCACCGCTTTCCACTTGTTCCTTCTGTACTTTACACACACACACACACACACACACACACACACACACACGTGAATAAAACACTACCAAAACCCATAAGAAAACCACAACCACAGCAACTAACTACTGACTATAAAATGCACACCAATAATATATATATATATTTCTTAATATGCCTAGAAAAATTACTTAACATTCGCTGCAGAGCACTGATAGGAGTCCCTAGTCTAACAGTGTGGATTGTGTTACAGGACAGTAGGAGTGTGTTTAATGGGTCAGTGGTGTAACAGTGTGGGATTTGTTACAGATCAGTAGTGTTGGAATATTTTATTTATACTGTGTTATGGGTCAGTGGTGTAACAGTGTAGGATGTGTTATGGGCCAGTAGTTTAACAGGGTCAGATGTGTTATAGGTCAGTAGTGTAACAGGGTCAGATGTGTTATAGGTCAGTAGTGTAACAATGTGGAATGTATTACAGGATAGTTGAGAGGCAATGTAGAATGTTTTATGGGTCTATGGTGTAACAGTGTGGGATTTGTTACAGATCAATAGTGTTACAGTGTGGAAAATGTTATTTATACTGTGTTATAGGTCAGTGGTGTAACAGGGTCAGATGTGTTTTGGGTCAGTGGTGTAACAGGGTCAGATGTGTTATGGGTCAGTGGTGTAACAGGGTCAGATGTGTTATGGGTCAGTGGTGTAACAAGGTCAGATGTGTTTTGGGTCAGTGGTGTAACAGGGTCAGATGTGTTATGGGTCAGTGGTGTAACAGTGTAGAATATTTTATGGGTGAATGGTTTAAGAGCATAGATTGTGTTACAAGCCAGTAATGAAACAGTGTAACAGGGTCAGATGTGTTATGGGTCAGTGGTGTAACAGGGTCAGATGTGTTATGGGTCAGTGGTGTAACAGTGTAGAATATTTTATGGGTGAATGGTTTAAGAGCATAGATTGTGTTACAAGCCAGTAATGAAACAGTGTAACAGGGTCAGATGTGTTATGGTTCAGTAGCGTAACAATGTGGAATGTATCACAGGATAGTTGAGTGACAATGTAGAATGTGTTATGGGTCGGTGATGTAACAGTGTCAGATGTGTTTGATGGTTCAGAGGTGTAACGGTATGGAACGTTTTATGGGTCAGTGGTGTAACAGAGGCGAATGCATCTATTTCAGCTATTTTAAGTTGTTCTTATTGCTGATACAGATGTGCAAACGCACACAGACAAACACACAACTCTTGAAGAGCTGTGAAGACCTGAAGAGACGCAATGCCAAAAGAACAGGTCTCTCTGAAGCAGAGAAAAGCATGAACTTATTGTTTAATTGAGGATGAAACGAGTCTCCGTCTCCTCCTTTTAGCATTTATATTCCTGCTACCAAAGCCCTCCCCCGCTGTGTGTGTGTCTGTTGTTTAAAGGTGTGTTTAGAGGTAGGCTGGCTTTCTCTGTACTTGAGTTAAAAGTAAGCTGTCTGGCTGTAGCTTCAGGCTGTTCAGGTTCAGAGAGTGAAACACTCGCTGTTTGTACTGTTTCGGCTGCATTATCACAGCAGCAGCAGCAAGAAACACAGCCAGGTCTAATAATAAAACACAGTACAGTACCAGTGTTCGAGGCGTTTTTCACACTTGTCCGGAATTGCTTTGTCTTCACACAAAATAACTTTTTTCAAAGCTCAATTCCATGCATCCCTTCTCTGTGTGCAAAGGTAGCCGCACTCACTCCACAAACAACAAACCAGTCCTAATACAGCGTGGCTTTATAAGGACTTTATACTCATAGAAAAGGGAGGTAGTAATGCCTTAAGCTGAAGCAGTCATGTTACGAAATGAACCAATCACTCAACCCCACACTCAGCACAGGGAGCAGATAGCTCCCACACCTGCAGCAGAAATGCCCTATGAATCTGCTTGAAGCGAGTGAACCCGCCCCTCAATTGGATGAACAATTAAGTATGCATCTAAATGAACAAAAGAAACGGTAAGCAGATGGGCGGGGTAAAGTTGCTGTAGTTTAAATGGGTGTGGCCAAATTGCTGTAGGCTGAATGGGTGGGACTAAACTGCTGTAGAGTTAATGGGTGGTGTCATACACTGCTGCAGGCTGAATAAGTTGTGCTAGACATTTATAAGCTGAATGGTTGGAGCTATAAACTGCTGTAGGATGAATAAATGGTTGGAGCTATAAACGGCTGTAGGATGAATAAATGGGTGGAGCTATAAACTGCTGTAGGATGAATAAATGGGTGGAGCTATAAACGGCTGTAGGATGAATAAATGGGTGGAGCTATAAACGGCTGTAGGATGATTAAATGGGTGGAGCTATAAACTGCTGTAGGATGAATAAATGGGTGGGGCTATAAACTGCTGTAGGATGAATAAATGGGTGGAGCTATAAACTGCTGTAGGATGAATAAATGGGTGGAGCTATAAACCGCTGTAGGATGAATAAATGGGTGGAGCTATAAACAGCTGTAGGATGAATAAATGGGTGGAGCTATAAACTGCTGTAGGATGAATAAATGGGTGGAGCTATAAACTGCTGTAGGATGAATAAATGGGTGGGGCTATAAACTGCTGTAGGATGAATAAATGGGTGGAGCTATAAACTGCTGTAGGACAAATGGGTGGAGCTATAAACAGCTGTAGACTGAATAGGTGGAGGTAAACTGCTATAAAGCTGCATGGGTGAAGAGAAGAAAGAATGTAGAAAGAAAAAGGAACAAAAATAAGAAAGATAGTGTGTGTGTGTGTGAGAGTGTGTGTGTGTGTGTGTGTGTACAATATGTGAGAGTTCTAATGAGGTTAAAAGCTAAAGTGTGAGTTGGCGTTGTTTTGGCTGAAAGCCAGCAGGGTTAAAACGACAAGGAATGTTTTATTGACAGAGATCTGAGTCCAAGTGTGTGTGTGTGTGTGTGTGTGTGTGTGTGTAGTTACCAGAGCAAGATTGCGTAGGCTCTGCTTTGTTTAGATGTGCGTGTGAGTGTGTGTGTGTGTTTACAGACACACACACACACACACACACCTGATCACTATTAACAATTTGTAGCAAGATAAAAGATGAGACCCGTTTATGTTGGGAACAAGTAAATGAAGAATTTGCTTTTTTTTGTAAATGAATAAATGGAGAAATGGTAGAAGGCTAGAGCGATGACTGAATGTATGAATGGATGGATGAATAGAGGGCAGGAAAGATGGGTATACAACTGTATGCAGGATGAATGAATGAATGAATGAATGAATGAATGAATGAATGAATAGATTGACAAGTGGGTGGGTGCCCAAATGAGTAGGCCAATGAATCCATTAACTATATACTTGGATACTTGGATGGATGGATGGATACTTGGATGGATGGATACTTGGATGGATGGATACTTGGATGGATGGATACTTGGAAGGATGGATGGAATGATGGATAGACAACTGAATGGATAGGTAAATGGATGGATGGAGTTCCTTATGAGTGAACAGATGAGTAAATTGGACAATTTATTTTGTTCAGTGATCAATTTACGGTCATTCTAACTGAAGAAAGGGTAAATGGATGGATGGATGGACGGATGGATGGATGGAGAGAAGACTGAATGGTGACATGCAAATTGATAAATGGATAGATAAAGAAAGAGATAGATGGGTGAATGGCTGGAATAATGAATAGACAACTGAGTGGAATGGTAAATGAATGGATGGATGGATGACCATATGAGTGGACAGATGAGTGAATTTAACAAATTATTTTGTTCATTGGTGATCAATTAAGGTCAAACTAAATGAATAAAGGGTGAATGGATGGATGGATAGGTGACTGAATACATTGATGGATGGATGGATGGATGGATGGATGGATGGATGGATGGAAAGGTGGCTGAATAGATGGATATGGGTGAAATGACGGATATGGTTATAAATGGATGGGTGGAAGGTCATATGAGTTGATAGATGAATCAAATTAGGTATCCATCTAAATAATAGCAGGGTGGATGGATGGATGGATGGATGAAGGGGTGAAATAACGGATAGAGGACTGAATGGATGGGGGAATGAATGGATAGATAGATAGATGAAAGGATGGCCACATCAGTGGATGGATAGACAGGTGACTGAACGAATAGATGGGTGGATGGATAGACGACTAAATGGCAAGATGGGCAAATTAATGGATGGATGAATGGATGGATGGATGGATGACTGAACAGTAGCAGGACTGGATGTACAGATGGGAGGATGGAAGGATGAGTGCAGGGGTGCAGGAAGGACAGAGTTGTAGAGGAGCAGGCGGATGAAACTTTAACTTTTCTGCACCTCCTTGATCTTTCAGAAGAAGTGGGTAAATTGACATCAAGCCCGCGTTTGGTCTCACGTACCTGCGTTTCTTTTATCTACCTGATGCAAAACATCTGCAACAGCCGTGCTTACACACACACACACACACACACACACACTCTGTCTCTCTCTCACGTCTTTCTCCTTGCTGACCTTGACAGTCACACAAGCTCTGAAAACTTCAAAGACTATCAGAGACAACTCAGAGCTGGTGTGTGTGTGTGTGTGTGTGTAAGCATGCAAGGAAGACAGCACTGTGAAAGGCGTCAGGTGCGAGGTATGTGGAAGACAGCAGTGTGTGTGTGTGTGTGTGTGTGTGTGATGAGCATGTTAACAGGGTAAGCATTGTGTTAGAAGTGCATGAAAGGCATTTGAAAGCATTCGCTTGTCCTGGATAGGCTTTGTGCATATGTGTGTGTGTGTGTGTGTGTGTGTGTGTGTGTGTGTGTGTGTTTGCGTGTAAAGAAAAGGCCAGGCTTTGTGTGGGTGTACATTGAGTTTAGTCAACAAGTAGATAATAACAACAAAAAAAGATGTGATGGTTTAATTCAAGTTCACAACACTGCACACTCCTGTAAGAAGCTATTCCTAAGTCCTGTCTTTGGGAAACTGTTTCTCACATAATAAAATATTAACATGCCTTTATAGCGCTTTTTACTGGCAGATTCACAAAGTGTTTCGCTAGAAAAACACTGAAGTGAACTAAGAAACACATCCCAGGTAGAGGACATTTAAGGGACACACAAAGAACCTTTTGATTATTTCGACTGTTTATCATATACTATTATATATAAGCAAGGCAAGGCTAGTTTATTTATTTATATAGCACCTCTCATACACACCACAGTCATTTAAAGTGCTTTACAAATTAGAAAATACAAAAGAGAAATCAAGTAAGGAAAAACCAAGACCAGGCCAGAAAAGACCGGACAAGACAAGACGACATAAAACAAGGTCAGACAAGGCAAAACAATAAAAAAAATATATATATTATGCAACAATAGGTAATACTATTAATTTTGATGTTCTTAAATCATTTTAATTACCGTCATATTTTTCAAGACAAGACAAGGCAAGACGAGATAAAACAAGGCCGGACAAGACACCATTTAAAATATTAGGCAAATTAGGTAATACTATTTATGTTGGTGTTCTTAAATCTTTTTAATTACTTTAATTAGGTTATATTTTTCTATGACCGGCAAAAGACAAGACAAGACAATAGGGGATTTATTATTTTTTTTTCCCAATTATTTAAACTATGATTTTCTACCAAATACAAGACAAGACAAGACAAGATCAAATAAGGCCAGACAAGACAAGACAAGACAAAACATTATGAAGCATATTAGACATACAATTAGGTAATACTATTTATTTTGATGTTCTTAAATCATTTTAATTACGTTAATTACATTATATTTTTCTATGACAGACAAGAGACAAGACAAGACAAGACAAGACAAGACAATACTATAGGGAATACATTTTTTTCCCTCCAATTATTTAAACTATGTTTTTCTACTAAAGACAAGACAAGACAAGACAAGACAAAACAACATCAAATAAGGCCAGACAAGACAAAACATTATGAAGCATATTAGACATACAATTAGGTAATACTATTATTTAATGTTCTTAAATAATTTTAATTACGTTAATTACGTTATATTTTTCTATGACCGACAAGAGACAAGACAAGACAAGACTATAGGGGAAACATCCCCCCAATTATTTAAACTATGTTTTTCTACTAAAGACAAGACAAGACAAAATATTATGAAGCATATTAGACATACAATTATGTAATAATATTTATTTTGATGTTCTTAAATCATTTTAAATTACGTAACATTTTTCTATGACAGACAAGAGACAAGACAAGACGAGATAAAATAAGGCCAGAAAAGACAAGACAAGACAAGACACAACAAGACAAGAGATAAGAAGACAAGACAAGACAAGAAAATAAAACAGAGTGACAGGTGTGATAGACAAGAGACAAGACAAGAATGAAAAGCCAAGACTAGACGAGACAAGACAAAACAATATTAAAAATATTAGGCAAAATTGGGTAATACTATTTATTTTGAATCATTAAACAATTTTAATTACCATTATATTTTACGACAGACAAGAAAAGACAAGACAATTTGAGAAATATTTCTTAAGTTATATTAACTATCGTTATGTTTTTCTACGACAATACTGATTTCACCTGTTATACGCACTATATATACCCCCTCACTTCCTCGTAAAAAGCATTTCCAACCTTATCATCATTTCTTATGGTATGTTTACTCCCTCTTGCTGTTGTTTACCCCGGTGTTGACCCTGCTCGTTCTGACTACTCTTTTGCCCACAACTTTATTTAATAAAGTATATTGGTTGCATCTGTGCATCTGAGTTCTGTCCAGTCATTCACTCTGTATCCAACAGACCACACCCCCAAGTCCTTACAGCTACACCCATACCTGTAACCCAGGCTCCACCTAGTGGATAAATAAGAGTTAGTAAAAGAAGAGTACAGGATGGGAAAGTTCCAGTAGGACTCTTTAAGACATTAATCAACATTCAATCTACATCCATAACAACGTTTATTTCAGTCTGAATTAGAAGATCTGTCACGTTCCTTAAAAATTGATTTTCTACCTTTAGTTTTTTTTTTTTTACTCACTAAGTTTCACAAGAGTTTCCGTCGCTCAACCTTTACCTGCTTCACTGAGATGAATGAATCAGTGTATGAATCAGTGCTGGAGTAAAAGAGAGAGAGAGAGAGAGGGAGAGAGAGAGAGAGAGAGAGAGAGAGAAAGATATGACATCAAAACAGGAGAGTGGGAAATGGGAGAAAAAAAAGAAAGATAGAATAAGGGTAAAAAAGGGAGAGAGAGAAAGATCTATAGAATATGGAAGAGAGAGATAGAAAAAGAGACAGAGCAAGAATTAAAAAAGAGGGAGAGAGAAAGCAAGAGAGGTAGAATAACATTAAAAACAGAGATAATTTAGAGGAAAAAGATTGAAAAAGAGAGAGAGAACAAGAGTGAAACCTGGGGAGAGAGAAAGAGATAGAATAGGAGTAAAAAGGAGAGAGATACATATGGAAAAGAGAGATAGAAAAAGAGAGATAGAACAAGATTTAAAAAATAGGAGAAAGAGAGCTGGAACGAGAGTAAAAAATGGGACAAGAGGAAGTGTGAGAGGGAGAGAGAGAGAGAAAGAAAGTAAGAGAGAGAGATAGAACAAAAGTGAAAAATAGGAGGAGAACGAAAGCAAGAAAGGTAGAATAAGAGTAAAAACAGAGAGAGATTTTAAAAGAAAATGATTGAAAAAGAGAGAGAGAACAAGAGTGAAACCTGGGGAGAGAGAAAGATAGAATATGAGTAAAAACAGAGAGAGAATATGGAAAAGAGAGATAAAAAAATAGGAGAAAGTGAGATAGAACAAGAGTAAAAAATGGGAGAGAGAGAGGAAGTGTGAGAAAGAAAGAGAGAAAGTAAGAGAGACAGATAGAACAAGAGTGAAAAATAGGGGAAGAGAGAAAGCAAGAGAGATAGAATAAGAGTAAGAAGGAAAAGATTGAAAAAAAGAGACAGAACAAGAGTGAAACCTGGAGAGAGAGAGAGAGAGAGATAGAATAGGAGTAAAAACAGAGAATATGGAAGAGAGATATAGAAAAAGAGAGATAGAACAAGAATAAAAATAGGAGAAAGAGAGATGGAACAAGAGTAAAAAATGTCAGAGAGAGAGAGAGAAAGAAAGTAAGAGAGAGAGATAGAACAAGAGTGAAAAATAGGAGGAGAGAGAAAGCAAGAGAGGTAGAATAAGAGTAAAAACAGAGAATTTAGAAAAAAAGAGAGAGAACAAAAGTGAAACCTGGGAAGAGAAAGAGATAGAATATGAGTAAAAACAGAGAGATACATATGGAAGAGAGAGATAGAAAAAGAGAGATAGAACAAGATTAAAAATAGGAGAAAGAGAGATAGAACAAGATTAAAAATAGGAGAAAGAGAGATAGAACAAGAGTTAAAAATTGGGAGAGAGAGAGGAAGTGTGAGAAAAGAGAGAGAAAGTAAAAAAGAGAGAGAGATAGAACAAGAGTAAAAAATGGGAGAGAGAGAGAGAGAGAGAGAGAGAGAGAGAGAAAGTAAGAGAGAGAGAGAGAGAACAAGAGTAAAAAATGGGAGAGAGAGAAGTGTGAGAAAGAGAGAAAGAGAGAGAGAGAGAGAGAGAGAGAGAGAGAGAGAGAGAGAGAGAGAGAGTGATATATTTATTGTATTTGTTTCTGAAGGTGGGGTGATAATCTTTTCGCCTCGTCTCGGCGCTCCGACGACACTTAATTATGCCTCTGTTTCTTTTTTTTTTCTCTTCTGCTCTTTCTCTCTTTCTGCCATCCCTCTATTCTTCACCTCCGTACTGCCAGCCTGACTATCCCTCTCTCTCTCTCTCATATTCCTGTGAGAACACAGTCATTCACTGTGCTTTGATGATGAAAGGCAAGAAGAAAAACAACAAAAAACATCAACCGTGTGTGTGTGTGTGTATGCGTGTGTGTGTGTGTGTGTGTATGCGTGTGTGTGTGTGTGTGTATGCGTGTGTGTGTGTGTGTTTGCAGACATTGGTGTCTCGGTGTCACATTAGCTTGAGGTTGTTGCTAACTTGCCAGGACTAAAAAAAAAAAAAAAAAAAAAGAAATAAAAATCTCAGATGTTCTCAGGCATATGTGCTTTATTATTAATTAATCTGTTATTTATTAATTTATTTATTATTCATTTTCGACCCTAAAAAAAAAACATTTCAGTCCCTCCTACGGCTTTACGGAGGCGGCCAGTCACAGCAGCAGCACAAATAACTGAATCACAGCTTTAATGCTGCTTGGAGGATCAACACACACACACACACACACACACACACACACACACATGTATATTATACAGTCATATGAAAACATTTGGGCACCCTGGTTAATCTTAATCATTTTTAGTTCTAAATATTTCAGTTTGATATATCTAATAACTGATGGACACAGTAATATTTCAGGATTGAAATGAGGTTTATTGTACAAACAGAAAATGTGCAATATGCATTAAACCAAAATTTGACCGGTGCAAAAGTATGGGCACCCTTATCATTTTATTGATTTGACTACTCCTAACTACTTTTTACTGACTTACTGAAGCACAAAATTGGTTTGGTAACCTCATTGAGCTTTGAACTTCATAGCCAGGTGTATCCAATCATGAGAAAAGGTATTTAAGGTGGCCAATAGCAAGTTGTTCTCCTATTTGAATCTCCTCTGAAGAGTGGCATCATGGGCTCATCAGAACAACTCTCAAATGATCTAAAACCAAAGATTGTTCAACATAGTTGTTCAGGGGAAGGATACAAAAAGCTCTCAGTCTCAGAGATTTAACCTGTCAGTTTCCACTGTGAGGAACATAGTAAGGAAATGGAAGAAAGAAAAATATCAGAAAGGCAGAGAAGAAGAATGGTGAGAACAGTCAAGGACAATCCACAGACCACCTCCAAAGAGCTGCAGCATCATCTTGCTGCAGATGGTGTCACTGTGCATCGTGCAAAAAGCACACCTCAGGTAACTCTGTTTGTGGCGTGCTTTTGCAGAAATGGCTTCTTTCGCATCACTCTGCCATACAGCTTCTCCTTGTGCAAAGTGCGCTGTATTGTTGACCGATGCACAGTGACACGGTCTTCAGCCGACGCTCTAGGATTCTTCCTCACCTCATTGATATCATTCTGCGCTGTGCTCTTGCAGTCATCTTTACAGGACTTTTTATCACGTCTAGGGAGAGTAGCTCAAGAAACAGTGCTGAACTTTCTCCATTTGTAGAGCATCTGTCTTAGCGAGGACACGTGAACATAATCAAGTCTTTTTTAGAGATACTTTTGTAACTCTTTCCAGCTTCACGCAAGTCAACAATTCCTGAACGTAGGTCTTCTGAGAGCTTGATCTTTTGGGCGAGGCATGATTCACATCAAGCAATCAAGCAATGCTTCTTAAGAACAGCTCAAAACTCAAAACTGGTGTGTTTTTTTATATATTTTTTATAGGGGAGGGCAGCTTTAAACAACACATCACATCCTGGCTCCAATTAGCTCTTAGTAAAGTCTTTAGCCTAGGGGTTCACATCCTTTTTTCCACCCTGCACTGTGAATGTTAACATGTTGTGTTCAATAAAACCATGCAAACATATCATTTATATATTTGTTTGTGCAGTATTAGTTTAAGCCATAAACTGTACAGTATATAGCTGGACAGAGCATCGTCTCTCAAAAGTGAAGCCACCACAGGTCGGGCGCCCCCTGCTGTTCGGTTGAAGAAAGCTGTGTAACTCCACCCATCCCCATAGGTTTCAATGGCAAAACAGACATAAACTTTCAATCACGTTTTTTTCTAATATACTTTAATTCTATAATTCTCCATTATTTAAATGTAGCAGCTAGAGTAACGTCTGCTTATATTGTCAATTTTTTATATCTGCACAGAATTTGTTTTTAAAAATGTTATTCAGCTCTATTCAAAAAAGGTGTGGTTATTGTAAAAGGGCTGGTTATGGGCGGGACGAATAACAGACCGTCAGCTCTGCTCCGCTCTGCAGCCTGTGACCTCCAGGCAGCCCTCAGGGGCGGGGTTATTCAAATGAGTAGGTGCTCTCCACAGTCTTTCTCCCTCCTCTGGACTCTACTGCGCAGACTCGGGTTTCAGGATCGCCAACATGGCTTCATTTTCATTGAATGAACGGGAACGGCGACACAGCGTCCATCTTTTTTACAGTCTCTGGTTTAAGCAGACTGTGTTTGTTGTCTATTGTTGTGACTTAGATGAAGATCAGAAGAAGACATTTAATGAGCAGTTCATGCAGAAATGTATGATTATATATGATCTCCATTATAAATGATCATATATATGAATGTTATGGACTGGGGATGATGATCTCAAAATCTTTGAAAATTCTTTTGGAGCAGGTATTTTGTTTGTAAGATTTTTCTTATTCAGGTGGGTAGAGTTTTTTTGATTGTTATGATATTATTGTATGTTTTTGGTATTAAAGTCTATCTAGTGCATGTTTATCTAGAGAACAATATCACTCAGGTAAATATTTGCGGCAGTGGAACCTTGGGAATAACGCCAGACGCAAGGTGCGCAGAAGAGCTTGGCAGGCAGTGTGTTTTTTTTATATTTACACTGTGTGACTGCCTTAGAATGGAAAAACAAACAAACAAACAACTGTTTAATGAATAAACACAATCGCTTTTATATTTAAATGATTTAAGTTTCCGCAGGGGGGCCGTGTACGTGGGAGTGTGCATCAGCATCTGGAGGCTCTGGCACATCTGTAATTTGTTTATTTGTCTGCGCCGGTCGCGTTTGATTGGCGTTTTTGTGCCGGTTCTCGCCCGCCGCTCTCGCCGAAAGCCCCGGCGACGGGTGGGAGATTGACGAGCCGGGTGGAACGTACACTCGCCCCCTGGCCACTGCTCTCGCCGGCTTCTGTCAGGCTTTGTGTTTGGGTTGTTAAGAAATCCTTTTCATGCTTAAAACGCTGACAGTTCTGAAGTGTAATCCAGTTAATCTGTGGCGGGATTTCAGTCTGATTCACTGCGATTTTCACGCCCGTCACTGATCCCGTATGTAGTCGGAACTGCTACCTGCAGCTCCGGCTTGTTTTACTGCAAGTTCCAACACAGCGACTCCGGAGACAAGAGTGAGAAAAAAAAGAGATATTTTAAGATATTCTGAAGAAAAGATCATTTAGGAAGTCATAATTAGCCGGAGGTAAAGTCCTTGGTGAAGGCCTGAGCGCGAGAGGTTTAGTTTAGTTTGTTAAGGTTTTAAATTTCCCTAGATTTCCTTCAGGATAAATAAAGTATCTATCTATCTATCTATCTATCTATCTATCTATCTATCTATCTATCTATCTATCTATCTATCTATCTATCTATCTAATAAAGTATCTATCTATCTATCTATCTATCTATCTATCTATCTATCTATCTATCTATCTAATAAAGTATCTATCTATCTATCTATCTATCTATCTATCTATCTATCTATCTATCTATCTATCTATCTATCTATCTAATAAAGTATCTATCTATCTATCTATCTATCTATCTATCTATCTATCTATCTATCTATCTATCTATCTATCTATCTATCTAATAAAGTATCTATCTATCTATCTATCTATCTATCTATCTATCTATCTATCTAATAAAGTATCTATCTATCTATCTATCTATCTAATAAAGTATCTATCTATCTATCTATCTATCTATCTATCTATCTATCTAATAAAGTATCTATCTATCTATCTATCTATCTAATAAAGTATCTATCTATCTATCTATCTATCTATCTATCTATCTATCTATCTATCTATCTATCTAATAAAGTATCTATCTATCTATCTATCTATCTATCTAATAAAGTATCTATCTATCTATCTATCTATCTATCTATCTATCTATCTATCTAATAAAGTATCTATCTATCTATCTATCTATCTATCTATCTATCTATCTATCTATCTATCTATCTATCTATCTAATAAAGTATCTATCTATCTATCTATCTATCTATCTATCTAATAAAGTATCTATCTAATAAAGTATCTATCTATCTATCTATCTATCTAATAAAGTATCTATCTAATAAAGTATCTATCTATCTATCTATCTATCTATCTATCTATCTAATAAAGTATCTATCTATCTATCTATCTATCTATCTATCTATCTATCTATCATCTATCTATCTATCTATCTAATAAAGTATCTATCTATCTATCTATCTATCTATCTATCTATCTATCTATCTATCTATCTAATAAAGTATCTATCTATCTATCTATCTATCTATCTATCTATCTATCTATCTATCTATCTATCTATCTATCTATCTAATAAAGTATCTATCTATCTATCTATCTATCTAATAAAGTATCTATCTATCTATCTATCTATCTATCTATCTATCTATCTATCTATCTAATAAAGTATCTATCTATCTATCTATCTATCTATCTATCTATCTATCTATCTAATAAAGTATCTATCTATCTATCTATCTATCTATCTATCTATCTAATAAAGTATCTATCTATCTATCTATCTATCTATCTATCTAATAAAGTATCTATCTATCTATCTATCTATCTATCTATCTATCTAATAAAGTATCTATCTATCTATCTATCTATCTATCTATCTATCTATCTATCTATCTATCTATCTATCTATCTAATAAAGTATCTATCTATCTATCTATCTATCTATCTATCTATCTATCTATCTATCTATCTATCTATCTATCTATCTAATAAAGTATCTATCTATCTATCTATCTATCTATCTAATAAAGTATCTATCTAATAAAGTATCTATCTATCTATCTATCTATCTAATAAAGTATCTATCTAATAAAGTATCTATCTATCTATCTATCTATCTATCTAATAAAGTATCTATCTATCTATCTATCTATCTATCTATCTATCTATCTATCTATCATCTATCTATCTATCTATCTAATAAAGTATCTATCTATCTATCTATCTATCTATCTATCTATCTATCTATCTATCTATCTATCTATCTATCTAATAAAGTATCTATCTATCTATCTATCTATCTATCTATCTATCTATCTATCTATCTATCTATCTATCTAATAAAGTATCTATCTATCTATCTATCTATCTATCTAATAAAGTATCTATCTATCTATCTATCTATCTATCTATCTATCTATCTAATAAAGTATCTATCTATCTATCTATCTATCTATCTATCTATCTATCTATCTATCTAATAAAGTATCTATCTATCTATCTATCTATCTATCTATCTATCTAATAAAGTATCTATCTATCTATCTATCTATCTATCTATCTAATAAAGTATCTATCTATCTATCTATCTATCTATCTATCTATCTATCTATCTAATAAAGTATCTATCTATCTATCTATCTATCTATCTATCTATCTATCTATCTATCTATCTATCTATCTATCTAATAAAGTATCTATCTATCTATCTATCTATCTATCTATCTATCTATCTATCTATCTATCTATCTATCTAATAAAGTATCTATCTATCTATCTATCTATCTATCTATCTATCTATCTATCTATCTATCTATCATCTATCTATCTATCTATCTAATAAAGTATCTATCTATCTATCTATCTATCTATCTATCTATCTAATAAAGTATCTATCTATCTATCTATCTATCTATCTATCTATCTATCTAATAAAGTATCTATCTATCTATCTATCTATCTATCTATCTAATAAAGTATCTATCTATCTATCTATCTATCTATCTATCTATCTATCTATCTATCTATCTATCTATCTAATAAAGTATCTATCTATCTATCTATCTATCTATCTATCTATCTATCTAATAAAGTATCTATCTATCTATCTATCTATCTATCTATCTATCTATCTAATAAAGTATCTATCTATCTATCTATCTATCTATCTATCTATCTATCTATCTATCTAATAAAGTATCTATCTATCTATCTATCTATCTAATAAAGTATCTATCTATCTATCTATCTATCTATCTATCTATCATCTATCTATCTATCTATCTATCTAATAAAGTATCTATCTATCTATCTATCTATCTATCTATCTATCTATCTATCTATCTATCTAATAAAGTATCTATCTATCTATCTATCTATCTATCTATCTAATAAAGTATCTATCTATCTATCTATCTATCTAATAAAGTATCTATCTATCTATCTATCTATCTATCTATCTATCATCTATCTATCTATCTATCTATCTATCTATCTATCTATCTATCTATCTATCTATCTATCTATCTATCTATCTATCTAATAAAGTATCTATCTATCTATCTATCTATCTATCTATCTATCTATCTATCTATCTAATAAAGTATCTATCTATCTATCTATCTATCTATCTATCTATCTATCTATCTATCTATCTATCTATCTATCTATCTATCTATCTAATAAAGTATCTATCTATCTATCTATCTATCTATCTATCTATCTATCTAATAAAGTATCTATCTATCTATCTATCTATCTATCTATCTATCTATCTATCTATCTAATAAAGTATCTATCTATCTATCTATCTATCTATCTATCTATCTATCTATCTATCTAATAAAGTATCTATCTATCTATCTATCTATCTATCTATCTATCTATCTATCTATCTATCTATCTATCTAATAAAGTATCTATCTATCTATCTATCTATCTATCTATCTATCTATCTATCTATCTATCTATCTATCTATCTAATAAAGTATCTATCTATCTATCTATCTATCTATCTAATAAAGTATCTATCTATCTATCTATCTATCTATCTATCTATCTATCTATCTATCTATCTATCTATCTATCTAATAAAGTATCTATCTATCTATCTATCTATCTATCTATCTATCTATCTATCTATCTAATAAAGTATCTATCTATCTATCTATCTATCTATCTATCTAATAAAGTATCTATCTATCTATCTATCTATCTATCTATCTATCTATCTATCTATCTATCTAATAAAGTATCTATCTATCTATCTATTTATCTATCTATCTATCTATCTATATCTATCTAATAAAGTATCTATCTATCTATCTATCTATCTATCTATCTATCTATCTATCTAATAAAGTATCTATCTATCTATCTATCTATCTATCTATCTATCTATCTATCTATCTAATAAAGTATCTATCTATCTATCTATCTATCTATCTAATAAAGTATCTATCTATCTATCTATCTATCTATCTATCTATCTATCTATCTATCTATCTATCTAATAAAGTATCTATCTATCTATCTATCTATCTATCTATCTATCTATCTATCTATCTATCTAATAAAGTATCTATCTATCTATCTATCTATCTATCTATCTATCTATCTATCTAATAAAGTATCTATCTATCTATCTATCTATCTATCTATCTATCTAATAAAGTATCTATCTATCTATCTATCTATCTATCTATCTATCTATCTATCTATCTATCTAATAAAGTATCTATCTACCTATCTATCTATCTATCTATCTATCTATCTATCTATCTATCTATCTATCTATCTAATAAAGTATCTATCTATCTATCTATCTATCTATCTATCTATCTATCTATCTATCTATCTATCTATCTATCTATCTATCTATCTATCTATCTAATAAAGTATCTATCTATCTATCTATCTATCTATCTAATAAAGTATCTATCTATCTATCTATCTATCTATCTATCTATCTATCTATCTATCTATCTATCTATCTAATAAAGTATCTATCTATCTATCTATCTATCTATCTATCTATCTATCTATCTAATAAAGTATCTATCTATCTATCTATCTATCTATCTATCTATCTATCTATCTATCTATCTATCTATCTATCTATCTATCTAATAAAGTATCTATCTATCTATCTATCTATCTATCTATCTATCTATCTATCTATCTATCTATCTATCTATCTATCTATCTATCTGTCTAATAAAGTATCTATCTATCTATCTATCTATCTATCTATCTATCTATCTATCTATCTATCTATCTATCTATCTATCTGTCTAATAAAGTATCTATCTATCTATCTATCTATCTATCTATCTATCTATCTATCTATCTATCTAATAAAGTATCTATCTATCTATCCATCCATCCATCCATCCATCCATCGGTTTTGTCCCATATCAGCAACATGTTGGCTATTTTATGGCATCAACAATGTTCATAACTTGAAGTGAAAGAGGTAAAAGAGTTAAATAGGGTTTGAGGGAAAGAGAAAGTGAGTGAGAAACAGGAGAAGGAGAAAGAGAGAGAGAGAGAGAGAGAGAGAGAGAGAGAGATGAGAAAAGACCAAAAACAATAAAAGGAGTGATAGACAAAGAAATGGGAGGGAGAGAATGTGGGAGGAAAAGGGAGAGAATGAGAGTATAAAGGGATGGGAAGAGAGAAAGCGAGAGGGAATAATAAAAGAGTAAAGAAAAGAGAGAGAGAAAAAGAGAGAGAGAGAGAGAGAGAGAGAGAGAGCACATTGTTATCAGATATTAAAATAACATTGACGCTCCATCACGGCGGGTTGTGATGGGTTTGACCGTGGCCTCCATGTGTCCCTCGTTCTCCCGATAATTACAGCCAGCGCTCCGCACTGTCACTCACACACACCACTAACGAGCATTAACGAGACACGAATAGCAATTAGCGCAATTATCTTATCTCTGCTCTGAGGAGAGGACGAATATTAAACATGCACACACACACACACACACACACACACACAAAGGGGGAGATTAAAAGCACTGGTGACAGGGTTGAGAAAGAAAGTTAGATAAACCACAAATCACCCCCATCCCCCCCAAAGTGTGAGACTGTGATACACACACTTCCTCACTCACTATTCACCATCATACTCCACACCAGAGTTACTGTTACACTACTGTTACACTACTTTTACACTACAGTCAGAGTTACTGTACTTACTGTTACACTACTGTTACACTACTGTTAGAGTTACTGTACTTCCTGTTACAGTACAGTCAGAGTTACTGTACTTACTGTTACACTACTGTTACTGTTTCACTACTGTTACACTACTTTTACACTACAGTCAGAGTTACTGTACTTACTGTTACACTACTGTTACACTACTGTTAGAGTTACTGTACTTCCTGTTACAGTACAGTCAGAGTTACTGTACTTACTGTTACACTACTGTTACTGTTTCACTACTGTTACACTACTTTTACACTACAGTCAGAGTTACTGTACTTACTGTTACACTACTGTTACACTACAGCCAGAGTTACTGTACTTACTGTTACACTTCAGCCAAAGTTGCTGTACTTACTGTTACACTTCAGCCAAAGTTGCTGTACTTACTGTTACACTACAGTCAGAGTTACTGTACTTACTGTTACACTACAGTCAGAGTTACTGTACTTACTGTTACACTACAGCCAGAATTAATGTACTTACTGTTACACTACTGTTACTGTTACACTACTGTTACACTACAGTCAGAGTTACTGTACTTACTGTTACACTACTGTTACACTACAGCCAGAGTTACTGTACTTACTGTTACACTACAGCCAGAGTTACTGTACTTACTGTTACACTACTGTTACACTACTGTTACACTACTGTTAGAGTTACTGTACTTACTGTTACACTACTGTTACACTACAGCCAGAGTTACTGTACTTACTGTTACACTACAGCCAGAGTTACTGTACTTACTGTTACACTACAGTTAGAGTTACTGTACTTACTGTTACACTACTGTTACACTACTGTTAGAGTTACTGTACTTACTGTTACACTACAGCCAGAGTTACTGTACTTACTGTTACACTACAGCCAGAGTTACTGTACTTACTGTTACACTACATTCAGAGTTACTGTACTTACTGTTACACTACAGCCAGAGTTACTGTACTTAATATAAGTACATTATAGTTTACTTTTACGGTAGGAAACATAAGTTCAGGTACAGTATGAATTTTCTTGTGAAGTCAGAAAGCATGTTACAGTTACAGTATGGCACTGGGTGAGGTCGAGGTTACAGTATGAATTTGCTGAGACCAGGTGTTTGATGTTAACATGATGTTTTATCGTTATGAATATGTGAATATCGCAGTCATGCATCACGGATGTCCCACTTCACCCACAGGACCAATCCATGCAGAGAGATGAAAGGCAAGCGTGTGTGTGTGTGTGTGTGTGTGTGATGACGTTCTTCTGCATTATAAGCATGACCGGTCTGCATCGGCATGAAGATGGATGCTGTCTGTCCTGAATCACTAACAGGACGCTGGAGACATCTCTCTTCCTCTTTATCTGTGTCTCTCTCTCTCTCCTTCCTTCTCTCCCTCTCTCTCTCCCTCTCCCTCTCTCTCCCTTTTTCTCCCTCTAAGGGTTTTCAATCAGCACTTCAAAGTCAGAAAGTTCCTATCTTCTCCTCCCGCTCTTTCTCTCGCAGCCAGAAGACGTCCTTATCGGCTCATGATCTATGCATTAGATGCGCGACTGGGCGAGCGAGGGGGAAGAGTGCGTGCGAGAGCGTGTGCGAGAGCGCGTGCGAGAGGATGTGAGCGAGAGAAAAGCGTTACGTTTGAACTCGATGGGCTGAGGTTCTCAGTAAAACTCAAACCTGTCTGTTCCATTCCCACAGCAAACACCGAAAACTCACAAGCACCAATACTAATGCTGCACTGCCCTGCTGGAGCCTGAGGCCTCCGGTATGAATTAGCCAGTTCAGAGTTACAGTATGAATCTGATAGGAGGTTTCTGGCCAGGTGTACTGTATGACGTTAAATCGAAAATCTAAAGTGTTACAATAAGAATATGTTACATCAGTGGTTCAATACGAAAGTGCGCGTTTGATAAGATTAATACGAGTTACAGTATGAATTTTGTGGAAAGAGTCAAGGATACAGCATGAATTTGTGGAGCCAGGATTACGGCATGGCGTTTGTTATGGTCACTGTTATAGTATGAATTGCTAGATCACATTTACAGCATGTATTCTTTAGAATGTCAAAGTTACAGTATGAATTTGTAGGGACTCAATTACTGGTTGGTGTTTGATATGGTCACTGCTATGATATGCGAATTGTTAAATCGCAGTTACAGTATGATTTTTTTTTTGGGAAGAGTCAAGGTTACAGTATGAATTTGAATTAGGTTGAAATTACTGTTTTTTATTATTTTTTTTTATGACCACTTATGGTACAAATTGTTATTTCTTTCATTCATTACAGTATGAATATTTGGGAAGTCAGAGTTACAGTATGGTGTTTAATTACGTCAAGTTTACAGTATGAATTTGTAAAGCCAGGATTAGTGCATGGCATTTGTTATGGGCACTGTTATATTATGAATTGTTCATTTAATGAGGTCAAGGTTACAGTATTAATTTGTAGAGCTGAATATGGTGGGACTAAACCGCTGTAGGCTGAATGGGTGGAGCTATAAGCGGGTGGAGCTATAAACTGCTGTAGGCTGAATGGGTGGAGATATAAACTGCTGTAGGCTGAATGGGTGGCGCTATAAACTGCTGTAGGATGAATGGGTGGAGCTATAAACTGCTGTAGGCTGAATGGGTGGCGCTATAAACTGCTGTAGGATGAATGGGTGGAGCTATAAACTGCTGTAGGCTGAATGGGTGGCGCTATAAACTGCTGTAGGATGAATGGGTGGAGCTATAAACTGCTGTAAGCTGAATGGGTGGAGCTATAAACTGCTGTAGGCTGAATGGGTGGAGCTATAAACAGCTGTAGGATGAATGGGTGGAGCTATAAACAGCTGTAGGCTGAATGGGTGGAGCTATAAACTGCTGTAGGCTGAATGAGTGGTGCTATAAACTGCTGTAGGATGAATGGGTGGAGCTATAAACTGCTGTAGGCTGAATGGGTGGCGCTATAAACTGCTGTAGGATGAATGGGTGGAGCTATAAACTGCTGTAGGCTGAATGGGTGGCGCTATAAACTGCTGTAGGATGAATGGGTGGAGCTATAAACTGCTGTAGGCTGAATGGGTGGAGCTATAAACAGCTGTAGGATGAATGGGTGGAGCTATAAACAGCTGTAGGCTGAATGGGTGGAGCTATAAACTGCTGTAGGCTGAATGGGTGGAGCTATAAACTGTGTACGTTTTTTTGTTTTGAAAAAATATCAAGGGCTTTGAGCAACACACACACACTTTAAGGCGTACATACACACACAAGCACACTGTAGCAGTAGGGGGAAAAGCATGCTGGGTAATTGGAAGTCTTAGGCTACAGTACTGTAATCAGGTCTCACTGAGCGCGCGCACACACACACACACACACACACACACACACACACACACCTCCTCTGCTCTCCCCCTGTGCCTCTGTTCCGCATTAATACCTGTTATGCCCCAGATCCCCCACAAAATGGGGTTCTGACCATGCCAATCATACACACACACACACACACACACACACACACACACACACACACACACACACACACACACACACACACACACACACACACACACACAACACATACACACACACATACACACACACACACACACACACACACACACAGTCTAACATGTACCCACATTTGCACCTACAGTCATACAGGAATGAGTGTGCATGTTAATATAAACAGCTTATCGCTGTGCCATTAATTCCATCTTTATTCAGATTTCTACAAAGTGGGCGTGGCCTAAACCTGAAGATCATATTCAACATTTAATGGTTGGTTATTTAATAAGCCTTGAAAATATATTTAAGATGTTATAAACAGTTTGTGTTAAACAGGTGTTAAATCAGTACACCTGTGACATTTGAAGCAGTGAGTTAAGAGGTTTTAAACAAAATTTGGGAGGAGTAGTTTGGGAGGGACACTGGGTGATGTATGGGTTTAGAGGCAGGGCAGGAGGGAGAGCTGATTGGTTGAGTCTGGAGGAAGAGTGGAGAGACAAAATCTTACAGCACTTCATGCTTCTCTCTGCTGATGACAACTTTTATGGAGATGCTGGATTTCATTTTCCAGCAGGACTTGGCACACTGCCCACACTGCCAAAAGTAACAAATTGTTCTGTAAAATATAATATTTAAATTTTCTGAGACAACGATTATGGCTTACAGTCAATGAAAACCCAAAAATCATCATCATCATCATCATCAACAATAAAAGAAATTAACGCTTAAATTAGATCACTCTCTATGTGTTCAAAACAAAAAACGGGCCAAAGAGTCTAAAAGCGGAGAGGGTGCTCATTTCTAGCGCAGAAAAACGGGCCAAAGAGTCTAAAAGCAGAGAGAGTGCGCATTTCTAGCGCAGAAAAACGGGCCAAAGAGTCTAAAAGCAGAGAGAGTGCGCATTTCTAGCGCAGAAAAACGGGCCAAAGAGTCTAAAAGCGGAGAGAGTGTGCATTTCTAGCGCAGAAAAACGGGCCAAAGAGTCTAAAAGCGGAGAGAGTGCGCATTTCTAGCGCAGAAAAACGTGCAAAAGAGTCTAAAAGCGGAGAGAGTGCGCATGTCTAGCGCAGAAAAACAGGCCAAAGAGTCTAAATGCGGAGAGGGTGCGCATTTCTAGCGCAGAAAAACGGGCCAAAGAGTCTAAAAGCGGAGAGAGTGTTCAGTTGTAGCGCAGAAAACGGGCCTAAGAGTCTAAAAGCGGAGAGGGTGTTCAGTTGTAGCGCAGAAAACGGGCCTAAGAGTCTAAAAGCGGAGAGGGTGTTCAGTTGTAGCGCAGAAAACGGGCCTAAGAGTCTAAAAGCGGAGAGGGTGTTCAGTTGTAGCGCAGAAAACGGGCCTAAGAGTCTAAAAGCGGAGAGGGTGTTCAGTTGTAGCGCAGAAAACGGGCCTAAGAGTCTAAAAGTTGCCGTAATTAAGGAGTTTAATATTAAGAGACATCATGAAATGAAACATCAATTTGAAAAATCTTAGTTTACACAACACTGTCAAAGATAAAGACAGTAAGTCAAGTAAAATGGTGTGTAAATGAAATAATCAGGAAAAAGTATTATTTAAAGTGATATATTTCATTATTTGTTTTATTACAGAGTCTGTGGCCCGTGACTTCAAATATATTTCTCCTTCTGGCCCCCAACAAAAAAAGTTTGAACACCCCTGATGTAGACGTATGGTTTAAAATGATTGTAATCTGGAGCTATAAGGTATTAAATATTAAAAGTCCAGGCTGTCAGTCAGTGAGTGCAGCTTTCTGAGGGTTAATTTAACAGGACTGTGGTCAGGGCTGTTCTCCACTCAGCCCAGTTATATATTTATTTCCTTTATAATTACGTTATGAATGCAAATCTCAGCGGGGCCAAACTTATCATTTTCAGCTGCTAAACTGCTATCTGTGAGTTCCCGCCGCGTCCTTGCTTTCCTCTCGTTCCTCTTGACCTCGTTCGCTCGCCGCGGTGATGCCATCGCCCCCTCGTTAAATTGGACATCCTGTATAATCCCCCTGTTTTTCTTAAGTATCATATAATTAGTGCCAAAATACAGACTCTGAATTACAGCTAATGGTGTTATGAGGGGTGACAGTTTTGAGGGTAGCAGTGTGTGTGTGTGTGTGTGTGTGTCTCACACACACACACACAAGTGCCACAAACTGTTAAGGCCAGTGAATTGGCTGTCCATTTAATTTTCTTTAATATCCACAATTACTGGACCATAAAACACACACACACACACACACACACACACACACACACACACACACACACACACACACACACACACACACACATACTGCTGTAGACTAAATCGGTGCAGTTGAACTTCTTGCTGTCGGCTGAATGGATAGGGCTTATTCGCCTTAGAGCGAGTGGGTGGAGCTAAACTGCACTTAAGTAGTGTCTATTTATTTTACAGCATTAGAAGGTTTTAAATTAGTGTTGAGTTAGAAGGTTTTACATGGTATTAAAGAAACGCATGTGGTTTTAAATGGTGTACAATTGATTTGTAATAATTTAAATAGTGTAAAAGAAACCAGTTAAATGGTGGTTCAATGGTGTACAACTGAGTTATACGGTTTTAAAGTGGTGTACAGTTGAGTTAGATGGTTTTACATGATATAAAAGATACAAGTTGTATGATTTTAAATGGTGTACAACTTAGCTAAAGTGTTTAAATGGTGTCCAATTGAGTTAGATGGTTTTAAATGGTGTATAATTGAGTTAGGTTTTAAAGTGGTGTACAGTTGAGTTAGAAGGTTTTACATGATATAAAAGAAACACATTGTGTGATTTTAAATGGTGTACAACTTAGCTAGAATGTTTTAAATGGTGTACAATTGAGTTAGATGGTTTTAAATGGTGTACAATTGAGTTAGATGGTTTTAAATGGTGTACAATTGGTTTGAAATAATTTAAATAGTGTAAAAGCAACCAGTTGTGTGGATTTAAATGGTGTACAACTGAATTATAATGTTTTAAATGGTGTACAATTGAATTAGAAGGTTTTACATGATATGAAAGAAAGACACTGTATGACTATGAATGGTGTATAACTTAGCTAGAATGTTTTAAATGGTGTCCAATTGAGTTAGATGGTTTTAAAAGGTGTACAGTTGAGTTACAAGGTTTTACATGATATGAAAGAAACACACTGTATGACTATGAATGGTGTATAACTTAGCTAGAATGTTTTAAATGGTGTCCAATTGAGTTAGATTGTTTTAAATGGTGTACAGTTGAGTTAGAAGGTTTTAAATGGTGTACAATTGAATTAGAAGGTTTTACATGATATGAAAGAAACACACTGTATGACTATGAATGGTGTATAACTTAGCTAGAATGTTTTAAATGGTGTACAGTTGAGTTAGAAGGTTTTAAATGGTGTACAGTTGAGTTAGAAGGTTTTAAATGGTGTACAATTGAATTAGAAGGTTTTACATGATATGAAAGAAACACACTGTATGACTATGAATGGTGTATAACTTAGCTAGAATGTTTTAAATGGTGTCCAATTGAGTTAGATTGTTTTAAATGGTGTACAGTTGAGTTAGAAGGTTTTAAATGGTGTACAATTGAATTAGAAGGTTTTACATGATATGAAAGAAACACACTGTATGACTATGAATGGTGTATAACTTAGCTAGAATGTTTTAAATGGTGTCCAATTGAGTTAGATTGTTTTAAATGGTGTACAGTTGAGTTAGAAGGTTTTAAATGGTGTACAGTTGAGTTAGAAGGTTTTACATGATATAAAAGAAACAAGATGTATGATTTTAAATGGTGTACAACTTAGCTAGAATTGTTTTTAATGGTGTGCTATTGATTTAGAAATGTTTATAATGGTGTACAGTTGAGTTAGATTTTAGGTTTTAAATGGTTTTACATTGTATAAAAGAAACATGTTGTGTTTTAAATAGTATATACTTGAAGTAAAATGTTTTAAATTGGTGTAAAGCCAGGTTAGAATGTTTTCAATGGTGTAAAAGAAACATTAATCTGTATTGTTTTAAATAGTGTACAATTGAGTTAGAATGCTTTAAACTGTATAAAGGAAACACACTGTTTGGTTTTAAATGGTGTACAATTGAGTTAAAAAGTTTTATGCTGTATAAAAGAAACCCGTTGTGTGGTTTTCGTTGAATGGTGTACCATTGGTTTAAAAATGTGTGGAACGCGGTACAATTGAGTTAGAATGTTCTTAAGTGGTGTACAGTTGAGTTAGAAGGATTTAGTAGCTGGGGTACAATTGAGAATGTTAGAATGTTGAGAAGTGGGTCAATGAGTATAGGTGTGTTTTTTTTTTTGTTTTTTTCCCTGAGGGTTAGTTTACAGAAAATAATTTAAAAAAAATAAAATAAAATAAAATAAAAGTTTTTTTTAGTTTTTGACAAAATATGACTCTTACAGTCGTTCTTTATTTTATATCAGTAAAGCTTCTGCTTTTTTTTTTTTTTGATCGACAGTGAAGATGGGATTAAAATATATACATAATTTTGGAGTGATTATGACGATTATGAGTGTGTGTGTGTTCTCCTCTCTTTCTAGAACATCGGCAGTGATTTCACAGCTCCGGTATTAAGCGCAGATTTAGCGTAATTTGTCGTTTTTTTTTTTTTTTATGAAATGTAAATGATTTCTGGGATTTATTGCGGATTAAACTGCTCTAATACCAGTTTAAGTTTATTTTGTGGGATTTTAAAGTTCAGCAAATTTCTCCCCCCCAATTACGCTGCTATTCTGATTCTATAGCTTGTGTAATGAAGACCTGGGAGATTTACAGGCCCGGTATGGCCGACGGGGTGCCCCGTGTGAGAGCTATCCTCAGCGCTAATCTTTAAATAGTCCCAACCCATCAGCAACTCACACGTCTGTACTGCAGACACACACACACACACACACACACACACACACACACATTCCCCTCAGACTTCATTAAACCTCATTTTCTCAGAGTTCGTACTTGACGAACATCCCTGATCTGTATTATATGCTAAGCCCAGCTAAGTTAGCGACTTAGCGCTTCAGCTTTGAAGCCGCTGTTAGCCGCTGGAGCCGCGGCGCTAGCGCGGTCTTCCGCATTGTTCCGTATTATTAGCGCTAAGCTACGTAGCGCGCTGAGTGGCAGATGCGGTGATTAACGCGGCTAGACGGAGAATCGCTAGGTGTGTTTTGGAGCTCAGGGTGAGGCGAGGGTAGCACAGGTGTTATGCTGCTGAACTCCACCAAGATTTGAATTCCCTCAGTGTCTGAGAGAGAGATTAGCATCGGTAATTTAGCATAGTTTAGCATAGTTTTAAGAAGAAAAAACAAAAGGCCATCACGGACTATCTTAGTTCTGTTCATTACCATCCAGAAAAACACTTCTTAAATTCAATTTAGAGCATTAAAGTTGAACTATAATCAAACAAACAAACGTACAAATATCACGAACCACGACCAGGTCTGATTACTGGATTACTGCCAGACCTGTAGAATCAAGAAATCCCTTAAAACTGAACCTGTCTGACAACATGAAGCAGATATAAGATCTCAAAAACAATGCATTTATACCCCAAAGTCATTGATCATCTATCAGTTTTGAGACTCCATATTGTCAGCTATTATTCACAAATGGAGGAAACGAAACATCGAAACATGAATCGTTGGTGAACCTTCCTCCAGGAGTGGCTGGCCTACTGAAATTACTCCAAAAGGGCATGGACAACTCATCCAGGAGGTCACAAAAGAACCCAGAACAGCATCTAAAGAACATGAAGCAGATAAAAGATCTCAAAATCAGCACGTTATGCCCCGATTATATCTGGATAATAAAATAAAAAAACAAAGTCATTGATCATCTATTAGTTTGGAGATTCCATATTGTCAGCTATTATTATTCACAAATGGTGGAAACAAAACATCGAAACATGAAACACTGGTGAACCTTTCTTCCAGGAGTGGCTGGCCTACTGAAATTACTCCAAAAGGGCATGGACAACTCATCCAGGAGGTCCCAAAAGAACCCAGAACAGCATCTAAAGAACACGAAGCAGATAAAAGATCTCAAAAAGCAACACATTAAGCCCCAATTATATCTGAATAATAAAAAAACAAAGTCATTGATCATCTATTAGCTTTGAGACTCCATATTGTCAGCTATTATTCACAAACGGAGGAAACGAAACATGAAGCACTGGTGAATCTTTCTCCCAGGAGTGGCTGGCCTACTGGAATTACTCCAAAAGGGCATGGACAACTCATCCAGGAGGTCACAAAAGAACCCAGAACAGCATTTAAAGAACTGTACTTGCACTCACTTGCCTCAGTTAAGGTCAGTGTTAATGATTCAGTGAACAGTGTTGATTTATTTTATGATCTACAGACGACATTTCTCCCAAATTCCAAATAAAAAAATGTGTAATTTAGAGCATTTTGCTCTCATTTGCAGAAAATTAGAAAAAGCTAAAATAACAAAAAAAAAAAAAAAAAAAAAAGATGAAGAGCTTTCAGACCTCAAACAATGCAAAGAAAACAACAAGTTCATATTCATGAAGTTTTAAGAGTACAGAAATCAATATTTGGTGGAATAACCCTGGTTGGTTTTTATTCACATGTTCTCTCCTCCACCAGTCTTACACACTGCTTGTGGATAACTTTACATCTGCGCTCCTGGTGCAAACATTCTTTAAGCAATTCATATTAGTTTGATGGCTTGTGATCAACCTTCTTCCTCTTGATTATATATTTCAGAGGTTTTCCAAGTGGTCTTTTATTTTCTTTCAGAGCTGTATATTACCAAACTCTGGATATGTTGCAGAAAACGTGGAATTTCGAGTGGAATCTTTTTGCTGAGAAGATTCGGGACGTGAGCAACCTTCTAACAGCCTAGGTAGGCCGTCTTTGCGGAGAGCAGCAATTCTGTTTCTAGCATCCTCAGAGAGTTCTTTGCCGTGAGGTGCCGTGTTGAGAGAATTGTACCCAAAACACCAAATTTAACAGCCCTTCTCTCCAATTACACAAGAAATCTTGCAACTCTTAACGAGTCACATGACACCAGGGAGGGACAACGGCGCAATTGGCTCTTTAGGCACGGCTATTTAGATGTTAATGGCTGTGCGTTGAGTTATTTTCGGAGGACAGTAAATTTATCTATATTGCTGTACAAGCTGCACACTGACTACTCTAAGTTACATTAAAATCTATATTCTATATTTTATCTCTCTATCTACCTATCTATCTATCTATCTATCTATCTATCTATCTAACTATCCATCCATCCAGGTGATTGCAGGAGGTTACAGTGCTTGCCGCTCGGCTGAGCTGAATGAGACGTCAGCACAGTGAGACTGCGGTCCATGACAAATAACGGCTCATTAAAAAAACAAATCTCCAAAAATATCAAGTGAGTGACAACAGGAACCAACGGGCGCTTGACTTGACATGAAAAAGGTCGCGGCGAGGTTACAGGCACACCTGTATGAATTTTGTCCGGTAACACACAGAGCAGTCGGCAGGTTTTAGCGTCTAAAAACTGTCCGAGAAATAGGGAGGGGAACATCTTCAGTATGATGTGAGGATGTAGCAAGACACTAATTAGTTTAAAATAGTTCCTGAGGACACTGGGGGACATTACGTGGGCACCAGTGTGCCGTTTCTGGGAGCACTTAAGGCTAGTTTAGGCAGAAAAGGCTGTCAGGGAGAGAGGGAAGGATCTGGCCTAAACAGCAGCTAATGGAGGAGTGGGAGGGAATGGAGGAGTAGAAATGGGCCGTTAGAGAGAGGGGGAATAGAGAGAAGGGAGGGAAATCAGACACTGACCTCTAACTGGACTGCTGAAAAGTCCCTGTGCTGAAAATACAAACCTCAAACTTCAAACTTACAAAAAAAAACCCTCAATAACTACCAAAATTACTAAGCTACTCAGTCCTCTCTGAGGAACATCATCACCGTAACACCATACTTCACTCAGTCCTCTCTGAGGAACATCATCTCCGTAACACCATACTTCACTCAGTCCTCTCTGAGGAACATCATCTCTACACAACATGAAGCTGCGCCGCCACCACCATACTTCACTCAGTCCTCTCTGAGGAACATCATTTCTGTAACACCATACTCCACTCAGTCCTCTCTGAGGAACATTATCTCCGTAACACCATACTTCACTCAGTCCTCTCTGAGGAACATTATCTCCGTAACACCACACTTCACTCAGTCCTCTCTGAGGAACATCATCACCGTAACACCATACTTCACTCAGTCCTCTCTAAGGAACATCATCTCCGTAACACCATACTTCACTCAGTCCTCTCTGAGGAACATCATCTCTGTAACACCATACTTCTCTCAGTCCTCTCTGAGGAACATCACCGTAACACCATACTTCACTCAGTCCTCTCTGAAGAACATCATCTCTACACAACATGATGCTGCACCACCACCACCATACTTCACTCAATCCTCACTGAGGAACATCATCACAGTAACACCATACTTCACTCAGTCCTCATGTGTAACAACATGCCAACATGGCATGAAGTTGTAGAGGTTCCTAATGGTGTCCTGTAATAAATCATCCCATGCAGTTCCTGTTTAGATGGAGCGTTGATAGCCTGTCCAATGATCAGAAAAGGTAGAGCCATTGGTTGCAGGACCTTTTCAACGTGACATTGGGTTGCATTGACCTGTTGAAACACACTTATTCTTTGGTTGTATCTACCATGACAAATCCAAGACTCTTCGTCACTGAAGATGACCCATTTCCTCGACGAGCGTATTTCTGTACCATCTACTGTGGTGCATGAAAAAAGCTTCAGAGTTGTCTTTTGATATTCACACATCCATTAATCAATCAGAGATCAATACATCATTCTAATGAACCCCACAGAAGATAAAACAATTATATTCAGGAAAAGTTATTTGAAAAAAGTTGAATAAGTAGCCAGAACACAGTCCTATCACACCACGCAGTGTCAGAACAAAAAAAAAAGCCCGAAAACTTTGATGAATATTAAATGAGCGTATCATTTGAACTTGAAGCATATGTTAAACAGGCGGGTAAGTAGCTGAAATAAATTTGCACACATCTGGTTTTACATTATTCTTTTTCATTCTTTTCTTTTTTTTTAAACAATCTGTCATCATTTAAACATGACACGTTTGGCTGCGGTGGATATCCCTGCTGTCTGTCTTCCCCTCCGCCAGCGAGACACAGACGAGTCCTCCTCGGATCAGAAAAAGTACAACATATGCTGCCTTTAGGGCCACATCTTTTCCAGGGATGTCCATTAGTTTTTCGACAAGACAATGCAAAACCATGGCTGTGTTGGGTCTTGCCTTTGTAGAAGAAAGTGCAAAAATGGACAACTCAAATCCATCTGCCGCCCACCATCATAACTCGTTCCATAGTTCCACGATTCACTTCATCTTACTATTGGAACACTGGCTAGTGTTGAACATCTCTCACAAGATAGCACCTCACAACATATATAAACTGGTACAGGTGTGGGTATTCCCAAGTCATCCCCTGAGGTAACACTTTATGATCATTCTGTCTTATGTTTCTTGAATTGGAAGTTTGGAATGGGAGTTGACCATTTTTGCAAGGCCTTGGGACACCTGCTCATTCATTGGTTCTTAAATCAAGGGAATTCCAATGGGTTTATGGTTTTGCTTGGAGTAACTGTCTCTACTACCCAATAAAGTCTATCTATTAGTTTTTTTTAAAGTATATGTATTTGCACTTCTGTGTCAGCAATGGATGCAACATGTAGTAGATAAATGGAGTGCACAGACATTTGGACACACAGTGTCTTCTGTCTTCTTTTAAATATCGTAGAGAATTATGGATAACAAAGAGCTAATGACCACATTAAATTATGGTCAGCAGCTCTTTTAATGGCGTTATTTAAAACGCTGCACAAAGAAGTAACTCGTCTTAAATTAAGGGGAAATTGCCTTAAACACATTTAAAGGTCATGCATTCTTTAGTCCTATTCATTATAGATACAACGCATGCCTCAGATCACTGTTCTCTGGTCTGTTCCCTGTTATTGGTGAATCATTTCCCATGATACAGAAACCATTAGCTAAATCATTCGGCCTTCGCAAGCAATCACAATGGGTCAAATCGGTGGTATGTGTTTAGACACTTGGTTTTTCTACAAGAGGGCGTAGAAAAGCGTGCAATAGAGATAAGTCTAGCAGTCAACAATCTCTCACTAGGAGGTAAACTACACAAAAATAGCCTCTGAGAGCCTTTTATAGGAAAATGTTTCCCACATTATTCTTTAAAAAGGCTCAATGATCTCTCTTCAGGAGGTAAACTACCCTAAAGTAGCCCCTGAGAGCCTTTTTAAAGGGAAACAGGGGAAGCACTGCCTATAAAAAAGGCACAATGATCTCTGTCCAGGAGGTAAACTACCCAAAAGTAGCCTCTTGAGTAGCTACTGTGTGCTTTTAATAGGCAATGCTTCCTTTTTAATCAATGAAAAGGCTCAATGATCTCTCACCAGGAGGTAAACTACCCAAAAGTAGCCTCTAAGAGCCTTTTTATAGGGCAACCGGGGAAGCATTGCCTATAGAAAGGCTCCATAAGCTCTTTCCTGGAGGTAAACTACCCAAAAGTAGCCTCTGAGAGCCGTTTTATTGGGAACACTTTCTTGTTGACTTATGAAAAAGATCAATGATCTCTCTCCAGGAGGTAAACTACCCAAAAGTAGCCTCTGGGAGCCTTTTTTGTAGAAAACTGTGCCATAGAGACATGTCTAGCAGTCAACAATCTCTCACTAGGAGGAAAACTACTAAAAAGTAGACTCTGAGAGCCTTTTTATTGTGCAATGCTTCCCCTCATTGTCCTATAAAAAGCTTTAAAGATCTCTCACCAGGAGGTAAACTACTCAAAAATAGCCTCTGGGAACCTTTTTTATTGGACAGTGCTTCCCTGTTGCCCAATAAATGGCTCAGTGATCTCTCACCAAAAGGTAAACTACCCAAAAGTAGCCACTGTGAGCTTTTTTATAGGCAATGCTTCCTTTTTAATCTACGAAAAGGCTCAATGATCTCTCACCAGGAGGTAAACTACCTATAAGTAGGCTCTGGGAGCCTTTTCAGAGGGCAACAGGCAAAGCTTTGCCTCATAAAAGGCTCATTTTGGGTAGTGTACCTCCTGGTGAAAGATCGATGACTGTCAGTTGACTGACCTTAAGACACGGTGCATCATTGAACTGAAAGAAGCTGGATGGTCGTTTTAACAAATTACCCTTCATCTAGGCCATCCATAAACCAGCCACCGTCCCCTTAGTTTGGCGTCATTAACAAGAAACAAGGTTTGTATCTTTTGAAAAATACAGTTTTAGCATTTTATGTAAGATACGAATGTAAGATATTTCCCTGGGAAATCACAGGAGAGCACCAACTAGGCCTATTAGTCTAGTCTATTGGATTACAGTACACACTTTCATCATTTGTTCCTCTAGTGTTTTGTCTTTGCAACAGAGAATGAAGTACAGCGTCCTTCAAAACCAATCAGAACTGGCGCTTATGTTTAGAGACTCTCCCAGAAAGCGTTTCAAACTGACAAAGAACATTGCATCATGTTAGTGGCTTCCAGTGTGCAACTGCTGAAACAATTCAAAGGTTTCCCACCAGTCTGAGGAACCCTTCATCCAGGCAAAGAAGCAGTTTTTGGAGGATAAAAAAAAAGGCAAAAATGAAGAAGTGCTGGAGGGTCACAAAGCTGAAGCCAAAAAGACAGGTACTCCTGGGGCACGGGTGCAATAATCTCAAAATAGGGACTTTGCACTGGAAGAAGTAAAAGCTATGCAATCCAGATGCATCCACAAGGAAAATACTAAATCAGTCCCAAAACTCTAAAAAAACTGTCTGAGAAAAACATACGTATTGCCATATTTTAGCGACCTATAGTGCATCAGTAAATTACGCATCGCACAGCTAGGTTTAGGGCGTGTCTTTGGTATCGTGAGGGCGCAAACATACGCCTTACTCTGCACTAAACGCACAAAAGGCATTAATTCTTATAATTAATCATATAGGTGTTATGAGCATAAGGTGAAATAAAGCAATCAGTGCACCAGTCAGTTGTCATTACCTTTAAGAGCCAGGTGAGCTCTGACTTTGGCATGTTCATATATTTACAGCGCGGCGCTTTTGCGCGTCTCAGCAAAGAAAACTGACACGTGGGTGAGGTGTACACACGCTGAGCTAAATGCACAGTGTGCATTGCGCACATGCATCGCTAAGATAGCATTGGACAGGTGACTGATTAAAACCCTGACAACAGTCAACAGTCAGTCAGTCCTGCGTTTCCCACCGCCAAGAGAAAAACATGCAAACATGCAAAATATTTGCCTAAACACACTTTACTTCCAGACCACCACAACCATCGGCATAGACATATTCATAAACTTTGCTGCTAATTTACATGGGGCGCAAAGCGTGAAAACGCACTGTTGAGGGAGCGTAAGATAGCAATGAGCATCGCGATGCACCTTGCGCAGGGTGTACCAATGCTTTACAAACTACTACTCAGGCCTTGGAATTGAACCTGTATTTATATGTTTGTGAACATAATGATAAAACTATATATCTAAGTAATTACAATATTAGAGTAAATTGATACGTTTATATTGGGGGAAAACTTTACAACGGAAAGAAGGCTCTAGAACACTTTTGTGCGCAACTAATCTCAATCTACAGAAACAATTTACACAATAGATTTGGTTAAGTATAGAGAGATACAGGCACATTTACCGACAGATGTTGCAGCTAGGTCTGTAGATCCTGCTCTAGGCTCATAGGTTGTCGAAACTGGCTTCCCAACTGCTCCATTAAATTTTTGTTTGCCAATAAATCTGGTGACCAGCTTGTCAACTGGGCAAAACGTGCAAAATTTCAAGTGTTTCGGAGGTCATAGACCTGTGCAGGGCTGGAATGGGCTACAAAATCATAAGTAAGACTCTGGGTGAGAAGGAGACAACTGATGGTGCAATAGTATAAAAATGGTAATGAAGATGGAAATACAAAAGACTGAAAACTGACAACCGACATTGATCAATCTGGGGCTCCATGCTCCAAGTCTCACCACGTGGCATATCCTTGATCAAGAGAAAGTTCATGAGAGATCAGCCTAAAACTTTTTTACAACAGGGGGAATGGTTAATGATCTCAAGGCAGCTGGGACCACCACGGTCATCGAGAAAACCATTAAAATTATACACTGTTCATGTCAGTTTCTTGAGCGAGGGATCAAATTTTCACCCTTTTTTCCTCCACTATACGGATGTCCAGGATCTGTACGGATGTCCAGGATCTACAGACCCAGCTGCAACATCTCTGAACAAGTGTGTGCCAGGGGATACCATATGGAACCGACTTCATTGACTTCATTTTTTTTTATCTTCCCAAAAAGAGGACGTATGGTCAGCCCACCCATTCAGAACTACTGCAGTTAATGCAGCAATAAACCACTTTTTTTTTTACTTTTTTAAAAGAGAGTGTAGAGCTAGCAGCAGTTAATGAGAGAAATTAGCACAAGCACAGAGCAGGCTGGTAAAGGGCTGGCGACTGATGTTTGGGCATGGAAACTGTACCCAGAGGCCCAGGCTCTAGCTATTAATTTGTCCCTGATATTTTTTTTTTCTTTCGCTTTTTTCCTGCCCAAAAGAACACACTAACATGCATACAGGGAACTGATCCTTGCTCTTCCATTCTAACCACGCTCTCTTGATCAGGGCGAGCTCAGGTCAGAAACCCAGCCAGTAACCAAAGGCTTCCTCCCCCCACCGCGCTCCCTAATCGCCTCCACGCTTGGCACGCGAGGCTAGCCGCTGCGTTCGCGCCTGGCTGGCAGTGACTGGCCATCAGAGAGCGTCTGCGGGACTATCTGCTGCTGTCAGTTAGCGCCCGCTAGTCCTGCACAGATGCTAAATTAATAGTGAAGCGGCAGATAGTGTCTCTGAGCGTGCTCAGATCACTAATGAAGCAGCCCGCGGCCCTGGCGCCGGCTAGCGCTAACCCGCTGACAGCCGGCTCACCGCAGACACAATGCAAATGTTTTGATACGGCTGGCGTTGTTTTTTTTTATTTTCGGACGTTTGCGCTTACATCGCCCGCACTACCTGTCATTTCGCTTTGTTGTTTTTGCATCTTATATAAAGCCGGTGTTAATTATTTCCCCGCAACCGTTGGCTAGCTCGTGCGGCGCCTCTCCGGTAATGAGACGGGTCCGAATGGTTTGAGGAGGGCTTCTGTGCTTAAAACAGAGAATAAATAAATAAATACATAAATAAATAAAAATACATGAATGCCAAATCTCAGCTGGCGCGCCGCAAATGCGATGCAAATATCCTCGATGCTCGACGCTAACGTACCAAACCTCGAGACGTGCCGAATTACAAGCCCTCCCTGCTGTCTTGGTTAAATTTGCTTTAAAATACATGCACTATCTTCAAGATTTCCTGTTTTGATATTTGTATAATAATGTTATAATAGGATTTTTCAAACCTGTTTTGTAAAAACGGAAACGTAAAAACTTATTTTAGTCGGGCAAGTACAAATATAAGAAAACAAAACTCCAGAAACATACTTATAACACCTTATAATGCATTTATAAAGCATTATAAACATAGCTATAGTTTATATATATATATATATATATATATATATATATATATATATATATTTTTTTTTTTTTTTTTTTTTTTTTTATATATAAATATTTTAGAAAATGTATAACAGTTCATACAGTGGTGTGAACAAGTATTTGGCCCTTACAGATTTTTTTTCTGATTTTGCATTTTTGTCAAACTTACATTTTTCAGATCATCAAACAAACTTTAATATCAGACAAAGATAACCTGAGTAAAAAGGAAATAAAAAATAAAAAAAGTGTAGTATGACAAAAAATTAAAAACAAAATAAATCTTTAGGGGGGAAAATACTTTTTTATAAATATCGTAATAGCTTATTAATGTATAATGTATTATAATGTATGTTAAGTGACAGATGTCCCTCATTGGAATATACAGTATTAATAGCGACAAACATATGATAATTGCGTCCGTATGTGTAACATATATTACAAGAACAGCTTATGATGCTCTTAGAAACCATTTTTGGGTAGTGTACCTCTTGGTGAGGGATTTTTTGTCAAGTTTGACAATGAAGACAGGGTGCATCATGGGCCAAAGGCTGCCCCAGGGTTTTGGTTCAGAAAGAAAGGCGAAAACGAAAGGAGTGGTACGGCCTGCTGCCACAGGTGTTGCATCTAATGGTAGGTCTTCCAAGTGGCATCTTTGAGCAGGATAATGCTCGCCCATATACAGCAAGGGATTCCCAGGAATGTCTCCGCCAGATTGCAACCCTTCTTTGGCCTGCCTGGCCAACAGATAGAGCACTACTTAAGCATTTATGGGATCGGCTGGGAAGCCATCTTCAGCAGCTTATAAGTGTGCAGGATCTACAATCCCAGCTGCAACGTCTAGCGTTGAACATCAGTGGTTCCTTTCGTAGAAAATCTTGCAAAAAATTCTTCCTCGGACAGTAGAGACATTTCTTTACTCCAAAGAAATGAATGAGGTGTCCCAGTCCCAGAGTAGTGCGTTTACTGGGTATATTATATTTCATCCTCTATAGATTATATTATATAGTCCCTAAGGAGTTTTTGGACTACGTACATTGATGACGTTTTCATTTACCGTGATATCGTATTTCGCAGTGCATGCAGAGGGAATGAAGGCCTCTGTGCATTAGGCCTCAAATGGTGTCTCTCTCTTTCTTTCTCCCTCTCTCTGCCTATCCCTCTTTCTCCCTCCTCTCGTCTTCCCTCTCTTTCTGGACTTGGCTCAGTCCCCCCCCAACCCCCCTTTCTCCCGCCCCAAAACCCTGGGGCAGCCTTCTTATCACTGCAGGAAATAACCCCTTCTGCTGTTTGGCATTTCAGTACTTAGTCCCGCTGGACCGAGACAGCGGAACAGTCTGGAAAAAGAGAGGAGAGGGAGAGGGAGACGGGCAGGGAGAGAAAGAGAGTTAGAGGGAGAGAGAGAGAGGGAGAGAGATAGATGAAAGAGAAGCGGGACAGAGGAATGGGGGGGATCAAAGTACACTCCTCCCCTGCTCTGCATAAAGGAATCTCTTTATGAGCAGCCAAACACGGGGACATAAGATGGCCAGAAGCGAGAGAGAGCGAGCGAAAGAGAGAGAGCGGCAGAGAAAGAGAGAGATAGAGAGAGCAACCAAGAGAGAGAGAGAGAGAGATGGCACTTGCAGAAAGCCTATTACATAACTCTACTTCTGTGACACAGATACAGTACAAACACACACACCACACCGCCCACAATCAGCGCCGCTTTCTCCCGCTAGCGAACACACTTCCGCTAATCACTCCACAGGTGGGACGGAGGGTTTATCTACGGTGGGCTCTGCCCTCAGAACCTATGTGTTAATCAGGATCCTGCCCTCTCAGAGGGAAAGATAAGAGCTCTAATCTGGTGTTTTCCCCAGAATGGTACTGAGGTGCTGTGGACCTTCAGGTATCTCCGAGTGTCATGGTGGAGGGATTGGGGACAGAGTGATTGGATTTTGCCTGGGGGGGTGGGGGGGCAAAGGGTTTGGGTGGAGGGATGGAACTGGAGCTGGAGTTGTGAACACTGAGATGCAGTAAGTTTAGGATTAAGGTTGTGGATAGTTTTAATAGATGGGAAATTACGGTACATTTGGATTTTTTTTGGTGGAGTTAGTGCTAGGGGTGGGTATCATCACTGATGTCCCAGTTCGATTTGATTCAAAATCGACTCATTATGGGAAATTTAGGGTACAATAAAAAAAAATGTAGTTTAATGCGGAAATTCCGTATATGAATTATATTTGAATATTTAATTAAATAAGGATTTTCCGTCCAAATCGCACCTTGTGTTCTTCAGCTTAATTACTCAGGAATCCCTTCACACATCAACAAAATCCATATATTGTTAGAAAGTGCAGAATTTACTCTTTCTAAAAATATTGATGACATCCAAGTGCAGTAAAGCATCAGTGAGAGGTCAGGGCTACTTTTAGAAACAATAGTGTTCCCTGTTTGTCACAATGTACGAATCATATTGGTGTGTTGATGCAATCCTGAGTAATTAAGGATGTTTAGGTTTGGGATTGTGGATAGGGTCAATGATTGGGAGTTTTGGATGCAGTTGGAATGTTCTAGTAGAGTTAATGTTGAGATTGGAGTTGGAAGTGGAGTTGTGTGTGAGTTTGGGTTTGGGATTGTGGATAGCGCTAATGATTGGGAGTTTTGGATGCAGTTGGAATGTTCTAGTAGAGTTAGTGTTGAGATTGGAGTTGGAAGTGGAGCTGTGTGTGAGTTTGGGATTGTGGACAGCGCTAATGATTGGGAGTTTTGGATGCAGTTGGAATTTTCTGGTAGAGTTAGTGTTGAGATTGGAGTTAGTAATAGAGTTAGTGATGAGACTGGAGTTTTGGGGTGCTGAAAATTTAAGTTTGGGATTGTGGATAGGGTTAATGATTGGAAGTTTTAGATGCAGTTGGAATGTTCTGGTAGAGTTAGTGTTGAGATTGGAGTTGGAAGTGGAATTGTGTGTGGGTTTAGATTTGGGATTGTGGATAGGGTCAATGATTGGGAGTTTTCGATGCAGTTGGAATTTTCTGGTAGAGTAAGTGTTGAGATTGAAGTTGGAATTGGAGTTGGATAGGGTCAATAATTGGAAGTTTTGGATGGTCATGAGGTTGAAGTTTGGGAAAAGGTTTCTAGAGTTGTACCAAAAGCATATGGGAGCATGAGTACAACAAGAAATTGTACCATTCTTGACCAGTTCTATTAACTGGGAAAAGAAGTATATATGTTTGCATGATTTGAAAGTTATTAATACATTAAATATTCACCTGGCTTGTAAAAAAAAAAAAAAAAAACAGGGTCTTAAATTTTGGCTTGAATAAATGTTAAAATCAAGGAGCGGCTCCGACCGCCACCAAAGCATCAGCGCTTCTAGCTAAGCGGGTGCTCGACGGCGTCAGCGCCTCCGAGAAAACAAAGCAATTACACAGAATTAAAACGTTCAGTCATCACAACGTGGCATGTAATTACGACACTGGGCGGCAGAAGGCAAGAACGAAGCAGAGCAGGAGGGCGCGGGCGCACGCACGCATACACACACACACACACACACACACACAAAGAGAGGCAGGCAGGCCTTTGGTCAGCGTTTCGCTGTTTGATTTGAATCGTCTGTCATGGCAGTCGAAACCCGAGTATGTTTGCAAATCACGTCGGTTTTGTTCGGTTTTGGAGTAAATTATATGTTTTTGACGTCAGGCTTGTTTGCAGTTCCAGAGCTTCGCGGCAGGAAGTCACAATTTCAGTCAAAAAGTTTTTTTTTTCTCTCATCTCCCCTGGAAGATGAACACACACTGCTTTTGTCTTTGCTGCATAATTACAGAGGACAGTCACGCACACGCGAGTGAGTGTGTGTATGAGTGTGTGTATGTGTGTGTGTGTGTGTACGTGTTGTAATTTCCTGGCGAGAGCTCACTTAGACAAAAAGAAGCCAACAAGCTCCGGACCCCTGATGAGAAAACAAAAGACGGCTGCCACACCTTCGGCGCGGACAAGACGACAACAAGAGACGCAAAACAAGAAACGCTGCCGCCGTCAGGAGGAATAAACATCTCACGCATCTCACACCGCCTGGAATAAAACACACTCGTCTCACAGACACGTCTACGACTTCACTGCCTAATTAAGAGCCGGGATGCGTTTTTTTATTTGCGGATCAGTAAAACGAAACGTTCTTCTTTTCTTAAAAAAGTACACGCTTAAAAATTATGAGTTTTTATGATTTTGCCAAATTAAAAACATCTGCAATATAATCAAGAGGAAGATGGATGATCACAATCCATCAAACCAAACTGAACTGCTTGAATTTTTGCACCGGGGTTAAAGGCGTAAAGTTATCCAAAAGCAGTGTGTAAGACTGGTGGAGGAGGAGAACATGATGCCAAGATGCATGAAAAATGTGATTAAAAAAAAACAACACATTTAGGAGAACAATTTTAAGTTTTGTTTTTTTTTACAGTGTGGAGGGAATGACTACACACTGACAGTGAGTGTTAGAAACTATGAGACACACCCAGTATGCAAATAGATTGTGCCAAAACCAATAGAAAAGAAGCGATGGTCAATGGTAACAGACTAAACACACTTTCAGCACGAACAGGACGATAACAGTGACCGAAAACGCAGTTTTTGTGTGGACAGAAGGCCAAAAATGAAGACAAAAACCTCGTTTTTTTTAAATACCCGGGTTCGTGTGGATGGGGCCTTAATTGGTGATGGTGGAGCATCATGTTGCGGAGATGATGTTCCTCATTGAAGACTGAGTCCAGTTTAGTGACGGTGGAGCATCATGTTGCGGAGATGATGTTCCTCATTGAAGACTGAGTCCAGTTTAGCGACGGTGGAGCATCATGTTGCGGAGATGATGTTCCTCATTGAAGACTGAGTCCAGTTTAGCGACGGTGGAGCATCATGTTGCGGAGATGCTGTTCCTCATTGAAGACTGAGTCCAGTTTAGCGACGGTGGAGCATCATGTTGCGGAGATGCTGTTCCTCATTGAAGACTGAGTCCAGTTTAGCGACGGTGGAGCATCATGTTGCGGAGATGATGTTCCTCATTGAAGACTGAGTCCAGTTTAGCGACGGTGGAGCATCATGTTGCGGAGATGATGTTCCTCATTGAAGATTGAGTCCAGTTTAGCGATGGTGGAGCATCATGTTGCGGAGATGCTGTTCCTCATTGAAGACTGAGTCCAGTTTAGCGATGGTGGAGCATCATGTTGCGGAGATGCTGTTCCTCATTGAAGATTGAGTCCAGTTTAGCGATGGTGGAGCATCATGTTGCGGAGATGCTGTTCCTCGTTGAAGACTGAGTCCAGTTTAGCGATGGTGGAGCATCATGTTGCGGAGATGATGTTCCTCGTTGAAGATTGAGTCCAGTTTAGTGATGGTGGAGCATCATGTTGCGGAGATGCTGTTCCTCATTGAAGACTGAGTCCAGTTTAGTGATGGTGGAGCATCATGTTGCGGAGATGCTGTTCCTCATTGAAGACTGAGTCCAGTTTAGTGACGGTGGAGCATCATGTTGCGGAGATGATGTTCCTCATTGAAGACTGAGTCCAGTTTAGTGACGGTGGAGCATCATGTTGCGGAGATGATGTTCCTCATTGAAGACTGAGTCCAGTTTAGTGATGGTGGAGCATCATGTGGATGATCTCTCGCTCTCTCTCTGAGATATATGTAGCTCATTCCTACAAACTGTGTGTGAAATGCCATCAGTACATCAGTACACCGGGTGAGGGAGCACTACTGCCTTGCCAAAAGCACGTCTCACACACTCACACACACACACACACACACACACACACACACACACACAAAAAGACAAAAACACAGATTTGCACAGTGCTGTTCTGAGAGTCTGTATACGAGAGATAAATGCCATCCTGCTTCACTGAATACCACACTAACCTCTCTCTCTTCCTTCCTTCCTCCCTCTCTCTCTCTCTCTCTCTTTTCACCTCTCTCATTTCTCTCCTTTTATCTCTCTCTTCATATCTCTCGTATTGCTCTTTTGATCTCTCTCCTCTCTCTTTATCTATCTTTATCTATTGCTCTCCTTGCTTTAGTGTTGCTCCCCATTGCTCCCTTTTCTCTCCGTCTTTCTCCTCTCCCTATTGTTCTCTCTTTCTTTCTTTCTTTCTCTCTATCACACTTTCTCAGTGTATTGTTCCATTTCTCCCTCTCCCTCTGTCTCGGTCCCCAATTTCTCTCAGTTTGTCTCTCTTTATCACTCTCTCTCTCTCTTTTGCTTAGTCTCCCTCTCATACTTTCTCTCTCTTGTCTTCAGTCTAGCTCCCATTAATGCCTCTGTCTTTCAGTCCATTCTCTCTCTCTCACTCTCACTCTCTCTCTCGATTTCTTTCCTTTGGTCTCTTTCTCACTCTATTGCTCTGTCTAGTATCTCTCTGTTCATGCTTTCCATTTCCACTAACTCTCTCTCTGTCTCCCTCCGTCTCTTACTTTCTTTCCTTTAGTCTTTCTCCCCACTGTTTCTCTCTCTCTCTATTGCTCTCATTTCTCACTGTCTTTTTCCCTCTTCATCCATTCCATTTCCACCCTCTCCCTCTCTCTCTCTCTCTCTCTCTCACACTCCTTCCTTTAGCGTTTCTCCCCATTGCTCCCTATTTCTCTATCTCCCCCTCTCCCTATTGTTCTCTCCCTATTGTCATCACACTTTATCTCTCTCTCTATTTCTCTCGCTCCCTATTGCTCTGTTTCTCTCTTTTCTCACGCTCTTTTTGTTTAGTCTCTCTCTCTCTACATCCTTTCCATTTCCACCCTCTCCCTTTCTGTCTCTCAGCCCCCAATTGCTCTCTTTCTCTCTCTCTTTCTCTCCCTTACTTCCTCTTTCTCCCATTGCTTCTCAGCCCCAATTGCTCTCTCTCTCTATCTCTCTCTCGTTCTTTCTGTTTAGTCTCTCTCTCTTCATCCTTTCCATTTCCACCCTCTTCCTTTCTGTCTCTCTCTCTCTCTCCCATTGCTTCCTCTCTCTCAGCCCCCAATTTCTCTCTCTCCCTCTCTCTCACGTTCTTTTTGTTTAGTTTCTCTCTCTCTTCATCCTTTCCACCCTCTCTCTGTCTCTCCATCTCTCCTTCTCTCTCTCTCTCTCTCTCTCTCTCTTTCTCTCCCTTACTTCCTCTTTCTCCCATTGCTTCTCAGCCCCAATTGCTCTCTCTCTCTCTATCTCTCTCTCGTTCTTTCTGTTTAGTCTCTCTCTCTCTTCATCCTTTCCATTTCCACCCTCTTCCTTTCTGTCTCTCTCTCTCTCTCTCTCTCTCTCTCTCTCCCATTGCTTCCTCTCTCTCAGCCCCCAATTTCTCTCTCTCTCTCTCTCTCTCATGTTCTTTTTGTTTAGTTTCTCTCTCTCTTCATCCTTTCCACCCTTTCTCTGTCTCTCCATCTCTCCTTCTCTCTCTCTCTCTCTCTCTCTCTCTCTCTCTCTCTCTCTCTGGTACAGATTGATGTTAAACTGAGTGAAGCGTTCTTCAAAGAGACGAGCTATTTTCCACATTTCATTGAGGACGTGAAAAATGCACATTTGATTCAGTGCATGCACACACACACACACACACACACACACACACACTCACACACACACACACACACACACACACACACACACACAGCTGTTTTAATGCTTGTCTTCTTCTCTTGTAAACAAAGTGCTGCTCTTTTCGTTAAAAGTCATTTAAACACGGCTGATAGAGAAACAATCAGTGCGCAACACAGACGCATACAAAGAGTCTAACACACAAAAACACACACAAACACTACACACACACACACACACTCTCTCTCTCTCTCTCGCTGTTTTCTCGTCTGTGTAGGCTGTAGGTGTCCCTGGTGTCGGAGTGTCTATAAATACTGAGAAGTCTCTCTCTGGTGGTTTGGCGCTATTTCAGCAGGAAATAGAAGAACGGCGCTGAGGCGCCCGGATCGTACTTTATCAAAATTCATAAACTGTGAATAACAAGCTCCGCCGTGATCAGAGCAAACCGCCCGCACTTTCTGACCCACCGGGGCTGCTGTAAATCTGTTCAAGGAAAAGAAAATAACACGGAAGGGAGACGTTAGACCTAAAGAAAACAGGGGGAAGGAAAGAAGTGAGGCGCTCCGGAGAACGTGACTGAAACTCTAATGCTGGATTAATAGGAAACAGGAATGCCACCAAACTGTAGTATAACTTGGGTCCACAAGAGTTGGACGGGTTCAAGGTTCTACTCATAATTCAGAGAACCAGGTACAGTAAAGTACAATAGAATATCATTGATATTCTTTTGAAATTTATTTAAGTAACTTTATTTCAGTAATTCAGTTCAAAATGTGAAAAACTCATATTATACAGATGTATTATCTATTTTAAGAGTTTATTTATTTTATCTTTCATTATTATGGCTTCCAGCCAATGAAAACCCAAAAATCAGTGTCTCAGAAAATTAGAATATTATATTATACAAGACCAATTTGTACCTTTAGCAGTTTGGGCAGTGTGCCCAAGTCCTGCTGGAAAATGAAATCCAGCATCTCCATAAAAGTTATAATCAGCAGAGGGAAGAAGCATGAAGTGCTGTAAGATTCTCTGGGAAAACAAAGCTGCACTGACTTTGGATATAACTTTGGTTTTCATTTTCCAGCAGGACTTGGCACACTGCCCACACTGCCAAAAGTACCAATTGGTCTTATGTAATACTTAAGTTTTCTGAGCCAAAAGTACCAATTGGTTGTAAAGAATACACATTTGAAACCGAATTACTGAAATAAGCAACTTTTCAATGATATTCTACTTTTTTTTAGATGCACTTGAAAGTTCCCATTGAAATAAAGTCTAAAGAATTGGCTACAAACAGTCCAAAAGGTCCAATAGAGGTAATTAGAGTCCATGTATTAACCACAACACACTGTGGGCCCAGTAGAGGGAATCAGCACATTTGTGGGCACACTTCTGGGCATAGAAGTAGTATCCACTTCTCAACTACACAACACAATTCGGGTCCACTAGGAGACCCAAGCTTCTACCCAAAACCACTAAACAACTTGGGCCCACTATAAGCACAAGCACTTTGGGTCCACTAGGGGATACTAGCTTCCACCCATAAATCAAAGAGCACTTTCGATCCACAAGGGGGCACAAACCTTTGTACCCCCCAAATCCATTGTACACTTTGGGTCAACTAGGGGACAAAGGCGCATTTGTTCCTCTTGTGAACGTAAGCTTCTAGTCAAAAAGCACAATACAATTCCACTAACTTTTACCCAGAACTACAAAACACCTTTGGGCCCAATAGGGGGCTCAAGCTTCTACTCAAAAACCACAATACACTGTGGGTCCATTTGGGAGTTATGAGCTTCTATTTGTAAACCACAACCACACTCTTACACTCTTTTGGTCCTCTAGATGGCGCAAACCATACTTAAACCATACATAAACCACAGTAAACTTTGCGTCCAAAGAGCGTAAGCAAGTTTGGCTACTTTGGGGGCCAAGATTACTACAAAAAATCAAGGTACTAGACCATCTAGTCCATCTAGACCAAACCAAGCTCCTACCAGTTTTATTGTCCTGATGGCAGCAGGGTGTCATCATGTTGGGGGGGGGGGCGTGACTGCTCACATTGGATCAATGGATAAAAGCGTAAGTTATATCTATATATCTATATCTATAAACCACAAAACACTGTGGTTCCACTAGGTGGCGCAACCATACTTCCGTAGACCACAATAAACTTTGGGTCAACTTTTGGGATTAACTGGAAAATATATACACTTAAGCTTTTATTTTATTCATAACAAGTCTTAACCTGAAACTGGTGGCTGATAATGTGTGTAATAATGCATATTTTCGCATCGCTGGGCGATTTATTTATTTGTGGGGCCTATTGGAGATGCCTATATTGCTGCACTGTGCCTATTGGATCCAGCGGCTCCCAGTGGTGTATAATAACATTGCATTTGTTGGTTTGTATTTGGCTTGTAAGCGCTGCATCATTGCTAGGTTACCTGTATGTAATACAGGCGGAGTAAGTAATACATGGAGAGCTTCGGTTAGAGTGCATTACCAGCTGATAACGTCCCTCATAAAACACTAGGGGGGCTCAAGCTCTTATTCATAAGCCGCAAAACATTTTGGTTTCTCTAGGGGGGGGAAAGCAAGCTTCTCCCCATGACCTAAGAACGTTACATTAAAAAGCTTAGATAAAGAACAGAAATGCAATACAAAACTGAGTTCCACACTTCCTAGGACTCCCCTGGAGAGGTCAATTGACTGGTAGGTTCTCAAAAAGACCTATCTGAACATTAATTTCTAAAATCCTTAAGCATATAAACCCACCCCTTACTCCCTCCAATCAGAGAAACAAGTGATCCACCTGCCGGCTACACCACTAGCTATGCATCACAGCTTCTGTTGCTTCTGGCCTGAAGCTATAAAGCTGGATGGACACTCCAGGATGTAACATGGCCTTTGTCCATTTGCCTGGAGCAACATCACACCAGGCACCGCCAGAGGTTAATGTAGGCCTTTTCTCTTCAAACGGCAAAAGATCCCGCATTGCTTCTCACCGCAGAGTTCCATGTAGCTCAGATTTGACTCCTAGCCATACGCCAGCATGTATTATTCAGCAGACCTCCTTAGAAAGACCAGACAACCGAAGGCAGGGCTGTTTTCCCAGCCTAGTCCTCGGGGGAGCTCCAGACAGTCCACGCTTTTAACTCCATCCTAGCTCCCAGCACACCTGAACCGAGCCGTTCAAACCGCCAATAACTGCGACAGGTGGACGGGGAGGCGAGAGGAAGCAAGAACGTGCAGCGTTTGATGGTCTCCAGGGACTAGTTCGGGAAAAAAAACCACACTTCTGATTGCGGCGGGGGCTGGCGTGTTAGACAAAGGCGCTCTGCACGCGCTCAGTTCTCCTCCATTCGGAGGTACTAGACCATCCATCCATTGGAATGCTTTACCATCTGGATACACCCATCTGGGTAGGAATCAGAATAAGAAAGCTTCCAACAGTTTGTCGCGAGAGCACCAGGATATCAACTAGGGTTGCACCGATATCGATACTCAGAGGTGGAAAAAGTACTGAAAAATTGTAATTAAGTAAAAGTACCTTTACTTTGCTAAAATTTTGCTCAAGTAGAAGTAAAAGTACCCATCCAAAAATCTACTCGAGTAAAAGTAAAAAAAGTACTCAATTTAAAATTTACTTTGAGTGAAAGTTACATAGTTACTTTTTTATTTATATACTTTTATTTATGTATAATGTAAAAAAGTACAAATCATAAATTAAGGTATTTGTTCAAACCACCCCATAAAACATTTTAAGAGCAAGTGGCACAAGTTTCTATGATCCATTTTTTTCTTTACTGTTAAAAAGTTATGGTCATATATTTGACTATAAACCATATTTTTATAGTTTTACAGTTCAGACAATTTGTTTTTTTCCCCCCAGCATTTCATTTTTTACTCAGTAATCGGGAGTTTTCCAATGTAGCGAAGTACATTACTTGTGTCAAAATGAACTTCAGTAAAAGTACAATTACCTATTTTAAAAACGACTTTAAAAATGACAAATTACTCATAAAATCTACTCAATTACAGTAATTTGAGTAAATGTAATTTGTTACTTTCCACCTCTGGCTTTCACCATATTTTGATCATTACATGTTCAATTGAATATTTTTTTATATCGACAACAGGAGCTCCTAGTCAATCATAATCTACTGCAGCCAATCATCTTAACAGACCTTAAAAAAAAAAAGGTTGAAACTGCGGAGCAGCCAATCAGGTTATTATCTCTTATTCAGGATAAAACAGTTGGTATCGGTATCGGTACTCGGTATCGGCTGATACCAGAAAAGCCGGTATCGGTAAGGAAAAAGTGGTATCGGTGCATCCCTAATATCAACTATCTATGGGCATTACGAAAAGTGCAAAACGAATAGAGAGCACATCAGTCTGGATTAGTGGAATTTACTCAAATAATTTAAGGAAACTGGTCGTCTCAAAAGTCTTGAGTTAAGCAAACTTTAAACTTGTATTTATGACCAATTTCTTTGCTACTTCTAACTCAAAAAAACATTCATTCAGATATGTTTTATAATTAAGCAATAATACACTCGACAGCAGTGCCAATATTACACGTTATAGCACGAACCTCGAGTGTATTGTTGCTTAAATGATACCACAGATCCGTTATCACTGTTTATCATAAGATTTTGGGTTAAAGAGGACGAAAAAATAATAATAAAATATGATCTGTATGGTTATAAACACTCCGCGACATCCATTGCTGCTCTGTTTGTAGCTGTGCCGTTATAAGCGCTGCATTGTTGCTATTGTTATCTGTAGTCAAAAATGTGGCTTTAAATGTAAATAAACATAAGAGCTTTTCTCACCCAAATCTGTGTAGATTAAGGTCCAGCGCTCGTTTGATTTTTAAAAGAAAATGTTTTTTTTTTTTTTAAGAATTAAAGTTTATTAACTGGAAAATATATATACTTAAGCTTTTATTTTAATAATAACAACAACTCTTAACCTGATAGTGGTGGCATTTTTGAACTGTGCCTATGGGATCCAGCGGCTCCCAGTGGTGTTTAATGACATCGCATTTGTTGGTTTGTATTTGGTTTGTAAGCGCTGCATCATTGCTTGGTTACCTGTATGTAACACAGGCAGGGTAAGTAATACATGGAGAGCTTTGTTTAGAGTGCATTACCGGCTGATAACGTCCCTCATAAAAAAGCCTGTCAGCCAATCACATTGCAGGGTCGGAACTAACGGTGGTATAATATTTATTATATATGCTAAATGCAACATACTGACAAAACACAAAAATAAAATGCTTTACAGTGAACAGTATTGCACTTATCCAGCAGCGCTGAAACTGGTAACTTGCTCTTACAGCCTACGACACCACCATATACTGTACGATCTCCAAGTTAACGTAAGTTAGCTTGGGGAGGGGGACTGACTACACACTGACAGTGAGTGTCAATGACTTGAAGACACATCCAGTAAGCAAATAGAAGAGTCACAGTCAATAGAACCGAAGTTGCCAGTAGTAAAAGACTAAACTAATCCCGTTTAACTGTATAAAGTGTTTAAAAAAGAAGTTTGGGCTTGACCTGTTGGTTCTTTTTTAGTCTTAATCCAAAGAACCCATCGGCACCTTTACTTTAAACCACGTCTATTAACTGCCACATCACTTTAGCACTGATTAGAGAACCCTTCTCCTGACCTACAGAGCGCTGAGCTCATAGTTTCTGAATGAACCCGTCGGCTCTTATCGCCCGCTTTGATCACGGACGGCAGGCTTTTGTTCGGCACCTATAATGAATTATTAAAACTACAGCGGAACACGCTCTCCGACAAAACTCCACACTAACCTTGCTGTTCATATTCAGGGCGAACACTTGATCTGCACGCCTGGCTTTTTGGGAGGCTTTCGGTTAATCTATTATTCAGATGAAGGTTCCGGTCATGGACGGAGAGAGCGGTATTCCGCCCGTCCTCGTGCTCTCGCCATAAAGCACACAGTTTTAGGCCTGAGGGCGAAAGAAGATTTTAAAGAAAGAGTGCGAATGAAGAATGCGTTAAAACTGTATTTCAAAGCGATATTTAGAACTTACTTGGCATTTTAGAGTAATTAGAGCTATGATTTCCGGTGAAAAAAGGTTTGCTATATGTGGACGAGCGCTGTCCTGCTGAAAAACGATGCAGAAATATGTCCTGCACACGTCCATTTTTTTTCCACACATTTCTTTTTTTTTCATTTTCTCCCCAATTTACACGGCCAATTACCCAACCCACTCGTTAGGACTCCCCCTATCACTAGTGATGCCCCCCAACACACCAGGAGGGTGAAGAAGACTAACAAATGCTTCCTCTGATACATGTGAAGTCAGCCACCGCTTTTTTTTCAAGTAGCATCACAGCACTAACGCTCGGAGAAAAGCGCAGCGACTCGGTTCATATACATCAGCTCACAGACGCCCTGTGCTGCAGACATCACCCTAGGAGTGATGTGGGGAGAGAGCGCCATATACTGTACCCACCCGGAGGGAGCAGGACCAATTGTGCTCCCTCTGAGCGCCGGCAGCTTGATGGCAAAGCTGCATGAGTGGGGGTTCGAACCTGCGACCTCCTGCTCATAGTGGCAGCGCTTTAGACCGCTGGACCACTCGGCGTCCGGCCTGCGGTTTTTAAATGTTGTTCTGGGTTCTGGCTTTTGGGACCTCCTGGATGAGTTGCCCATGCCCTCCATTTCTCCATTAGTGAATAATGATAGCTCTCACTGGGGTTCTCTGGAGTCTCAAAGCTTTAGATCTAAATCTAGGTACAAAAAAAATGAATGTGTTACTAAGTTGTTGGGAGCGGAGACTAGCTGGAACTTGTGTGTTGATGAAAGTATCCGGTGCATCAATGTTCTAATATGTTCTGATGGACGTTTTTCTAAGGTTCTAGAATACAAATGCATTTGAATGCAGAGGAACCTTGGGTCAGAAAAGAGAAAGAGAGAGAATGATGGTGGTGGTGGAGGAGGAGGAAGGTGTGTAATACTGTATATGTGGCATAAAAAATAACGCCTCCTGCCAAACACTGCGTGGCTAACCTTGAGATATGGAGAAATTTCAGCTTCTCACAGCAGGAATGCGTCTGCACACACACACACACACACACACACACACACACACACACACACACACACACGGCGACTGAACCCTCAAACAGAAGAAATGGAGTGTAGAACAGAAGAGAGAGTGTGAAGAACACACACGGCTAGCCCTGGAGGCACACACACACATACTCACACACACACACACACACACACACCGAGACTCCTGGGGCAATTTAGAGCAGACTGTGTCAAACACACTCACAGAAAAGCCTCTGATGAATAAAGTGGCAGAACATTCACTCACAGTCTTCCACTCACCACGACATTTCACACACTTACATTACTGCCCTGTGTGTGTGTGTGTGTGTGTATGTGTGTGTGTGTGTGTGTGGGAGGAGGTCTGTTACCATGTACATACTGTAACTTTCTGCATTTTGAGTGTACTGTGTAAATAAATCACAAAAAAAGTACCACTCACTGGTGGCCACTTTATTGTTTATAGTGAATTAAATCATAGTGATTTGTGCATTTTCTCTTGTAGTGTAGCTTGTTTTTGTTTTTTTTTTAACAATAGAATAATAATATATTAACATTTAATTTAATTTAATTTAATTTAAATATTGCTTGTTAATTTCACTGTCAAAATTAGGTAGGTAGTTTTATTTAATTGGATTTGCATTTAATTTGACTATAGAATTTCATTTAATATATTTATATTATTGTATAATTGATTGCAGCTGGATTCTTAATCATCTTAATTGTGCGGTAAACGTAAACAGTGCATTGACATACTTTTGTGTATGAATGAATGTGTGTGTGTGTGTGTGTGTGTGTGTGTGTGTGTGTTTGTACATAATCAGCTGGGAGAGCTCAGAGCTCTGAACAGTTCCCTTCCAGCAGTGATGAATTGAATACAGTAAATATGAGATGGGTATTGATCTTTCTGTGTGTGTGTGTGTGTGTGTGTGTGTGTGTGTGTGTGTGTGTGTGTGTGATTGGGGCTGACGGCTGGTTATTGGCTCGGGGAGAACAGGAGCGTGACAATCAGAACAGCCTAAAATAACAGCTTTCTATTCTAATCAATAGAGAATTAATCAGACAACACCGTCACACGGCGTCACGGTAACCGATTCATCACAGCACCGCTCCCAGACCAATAGAGGGAAATTACACAGTTCCGACACACACACACACACACACACACACACACACACACACACACACACACACTCACACATGAAAACATTCCTACCTTGCACCTTTGAAAACACAGGATGGGTGTTCCTAATAATATGGCCAATACAAGTATAGGAAGCAGAAGGAAGTAGTAGTAGGTGTTTCTAATAAAGTGGCCACCAGTGAGTGGAAGCACATGATAGTAGTAGTTTTATAGGTGTTTCTAATAAAGTGGCCACCAGTGAGTTGAAGCACATGATAGTAGTAGTAGTATTAGGGTGTTTCTAATAAAGTGGCCACAAGTAAGTGGAAGCACATGATCGTAATAGTAGTATTAGGGTGTTTCTAATAAAGTGGCCACCAGTGAGTGGAAACACATGATAGTAGTAGTCGTAGGGATGTTTCTAATAAAGTGGCCACCAGTGAGTGGAAGCACATGACAGTAGTAGTTTTAGAAGTGTTTCTAATAAAGCGGCCACCAGTTAGTGGAAACCCATGATAGTAGTAGTTTTAGAGTTGTTTCTAATAAAGTGGCCACCAGTGAGTTGAAGCACATGATAGTAGTAGTTTTAGAGGTGTTTCTAATTAAGTGGCCACGAGTAAGTGGAAGCTCAAGATAGTGTTAGTAGTAGTGGGTGTTTCTAATAAAGTGGCCGCCAGAAAGTGGAAGCACAGAAGTACAGGTAAGTGTTTCCAATATAATTGGCTTGATAGTTCAATTCTATTTAATTAAACTGATCAAAAGTGAATCAATTTATGTGACAGAAGTCCCTGAACGTTCTCCTGCTGGGCTTTAGAACGTGTTTTTAGTACATTTTATCCTGAGAGCACTAAGAGCCCAGCAGGGTTCTTAAATGGCCCTAAATCTGGAGTCCAAATAGAAGCTAGCAATGAGTGCTGCACCACAGCATGGGCTATAGAACACTTGATTGCCACACACTCACGCTCACACACTCCCGCACCTCCACACACACACCAGTCTGGACCTGATTGGAGGTCGAGCGGCTCTCAGAGCGAGGGCCCAGATCCTTCAGGTTGCTGCAGAGTTCTCATCATGCCTGCATTTGCCTTTAATAGAGAGCCGCGCTGCCGCCGCCGCTGCAGCTTTAGCCGGTCTGATCAGAACAGACGCGTTCTAATGGAAAAGTCTCGCGGAAAGCGCCGAGAGAATGTCAAGCCACGGTTCAGCCTCCGTTTCAACAACTTGTAGCTGACAGTTTCCTCCAACATGACTAACGGCAGCCGGCTGCAGCTGCAGCAGAACCTAGATCCACAAATGCGCCGAGAAAACGGCTAAAAACTGTTGTAAACCGCACAATATGATGCACAAACTACATTTGACGCAGCTGTATTGGTTGGAACAATCGTAAAACAATCTTAGGCTACATTCAAACTACAAGCCAAATGGTTCAAATCCAATTTAATTTTTTTTGCTCAGATATCGCCGGTTCACATTCACAAATGTAAGTTACCTGTATCTGTGTGCGTAATGTGAACGAATCTGTACCTGAAACATGTAGAAACCCCGCCTTCTTTACCACCAACATGAAAAAAAAACATATTTAAGAGACGTGTGGAGCATCTTTTGCTGGAGTGGAGACACAGGACAGCAAAAACAGCTGGTCTGAAGTTCATGCTCAGGTCTGAGGAAGAGAAAGAAAAAAGGACAGGTGGTTTGCTTTTGCTGTTTTTTTTTTTTTTTTTTGCAGCTATAGCTGTACGAAGAGATAGATGTGTGGGTACAAGAGAGAAGCATGTAGTGCATGCGTAAAAGCAAAAAGCAAATAGCAAAAACACATGAATTCCGATTTGACCGCTAACGTTCATTTCGCATTTCCGCGGATTAGATCGGATACGTAACCGATTTAGAAACACACATGAAAGTGACGTAAAAAAAAAAAAAATGACTTGGCACGTTCATACAGCCATGAAAAAATCGGATCTGACCCACATTGAACAAAAAAAAAACCTGATGAGAGTCACTCTAGCCTGGTAATGTGAACGTAGCCTCAGGCAGACCCTTGCTTCTACTGTTTGGGTAGTGTACCTCCTGGTGAGAGAAGTGGCCGCCAGTGAAGAAACCAGAAGAAACCTGGACTACAGTTGACTGGAATTATCATATTGTCTTTAGAGACAAATCCAGGTCCAGCCAGGTTTGAGTACGAAGAACTTCAATCTTGCCTTTGTTGTGAAGCGAAAAAAAAAAGCAGGAATGCTTTTCCTAGATTGCAACACTTTCTTCCCAACTGTGAAACATGGTGGTGGGAGCATCATGCTGTGGGATGCTTATCTATCTCTTTAGCAGGGAAAGGGAAGCTGGTTGATAGAAGAGTTGATAAAAAAGAAAACCTGTTTCAAGGCTGCGAAAGACTTGAGACTGGGAAGGAGATTGACCTTCCAGCAAGACGATGACCCTAAACATACAGCCAGAGCTACAGTGGAATGGTTCAGATCAAAGAATATCCACACAGTATTGATATATTTTGTATACTGTTTCAGGTTTTTATTTTTTTATGTTTTTTTATCAGTTGAAATCCCCTTTAATAAATAGAATAAGTTTAATTTGTGGTTGCAAGGTGACAGGTCTGGGATTGGTGGAGGGGGGATTATTATGGTATGGGGTTTGTTTTTCAGGAGTTGGGTTCAGGAGTTTAGAATGGGATGTCACTCAAGTTTATATGCATATAAAGTTGATGTAAAAGGTTAAGCAGATAAGAAAAGTGGTTAATACAGTTTAGCTAAGCTAGCATTAGCTTCCCTGACTGACCCAAAGCACCTGTAAGACACTTGTACAAGTGATTGGCTGTGATTAGCATTAATAGACGGTAAACGATGACTGAGAATTAAAAGCGAAAGCAGATCTAAATTGCAGTAAATGAGAGAAAAACGTCTCGCAGAACGAGTGAGAACGAGAGAGGGAGAGAGCGAGAGAGAGAGCGTTCAGGGCTGTGTAAATGTGTAATAATATTATTCTCTATTAGCGCAAGGCTAGTGCGTCGTTGCTTTCAGTGCTAATAGAGGGAATATAAGAGCAGGCTAATGTATGAAAAAGAACGACTGTAAAAAGAAAGCTGTTTAACCGCCGTAACGGGGTGGAGAATGCCCCTCTTATCTTTTTCAGACGCTCTTAATTGGCGAGGGGCCGAAATTCGCGCTCTCGCATACATTAGCCGCTAATTAGGCTAAACACACTCTGCGTTTCTCCCTCTGTGAACGGTTTGTTCCTGTTTTTCTGTTCTCTTCACACAGACGAGCGATTCCGCCGCGATTCCGGCCGTCCGGCTCGGGGAAGAGCGGCTCCAGAGGACTTGTATTTTTATTTATCAGCTCATTAGCATTAGCAGGGCTAGCATTACACCCGGGGCACACGTGTTGATCTCACTGTGGAGCTGCTGAGGGAAAGGGGGGTGGATAAGGGATGGGTGGGGAGGAGTGCGCTCCACTGTCGGGTTGTTTACAATCCAACGCAGTCAAGTTTACAGATTAGCTTCGTTAGCGCTGCATGAGCTACGTGTTAGGAGAGCAGGAAGCTAACGGCTGATAAATCTGCAGGGAGATGGGAAGTGTGAGTGTTTGTGTGTGAGTGTGTGTGTGTGTGTGTGTGTAGGTGTGTAGGAAGATGGATATAGCAAAGGTAGAATTTGGCATAGCTCTCTAGGAACACAGACACACACATACAAACACACTCTTTCTCTTTAGAAAAAACATTATAGCAGCCTAAAAGTACAAACCTTAATTTCCGGGCTATTAAACACACCTGAACGTAAGCCACACCCACTAATCAAAAAAAAAAAAAAAAAAAAACATTTCCAGGCCGTACCTGACTATAAGCCGCAGTTGTTCGTGCAAAAAAAAAAATCACTTTTTTATTCTATAAACTACAGACAAAATTTCTCCCAAATTCCAAATAAAAATATTGTAATTTAGAGCATTTATTTGCAGGAAACGAGAAATGGCTGAAATAACGGAAAAAAAAGATGCGGAGCTTTCAGACCTCAAATAATGCAAAGAGAAAACAAGTTCATATTCATAGGGTTTTTTAAGAAATAATCAATATTTGGTGGAATAATCCTTGTTGGTTTTTAATCACAGTTTTTTTCATGCATCTTGGCTTCATGTTCTCTCCTCCACCAGTCTTACACACTGATTTTGGATAACTTAATGCCTGCACTCGTGGTGCAAAAATTCTTCAAGCAGTTCAGCTTGGTTTAATAGTTTGATGGCTTGTGATCATCCATCTTCCTCTTGATTTTATTCCAGAGGTTTTTAATTAGGTAAAATAAAAATAAAAAAAAACATTTTAAAGTGGTCTCTTATTTTTTTCATGAAATCTGAAGATTGCCAAAGGATTTTGAGAATTTCACAATGTAGAGCCCAGTGTCAGAAAGCTAGAAAGCTGGGTTTGTGTACTAGAGCATGGGTCTTGCAACAGGACAATGACCCTAAACTTACTTTAAAAAGCATCCAGAGATTGATGGAAGAAAAGAAAGCGCTGGAGATTTCTGAAGTGATCTAAATCCCATTAAACTCCTGTGGAGAGATCTTAAAATTGCTGTTGGGAGAAGGAACCCTTCAAATATAAGAGACCTGCAGCAGTTTACAAAATAAGAGTCTCTCTCTCTCTCTCTCTCTCTCTCTCTGATGAGTGTAAACTATATGATAATACCTGTTCATAAATCATATCCACACTGTCCAATTTACAAATGCTCCCACACTCCCACCCACACCATCACCCCCTTATTATTAACACACTCACAGCAGTAATAACTACAACCCCAGTGTGTGAGTGTGTGTGTGAGAGAGAGAAATAGAGAGAGAGAGAGAGAGGGAGAGAGAGAGAGAGAGAGTGTAAATCAGGGACAGTGCTATAACTCATACTGTATAAAAGTGGTCAGATTATAAATAAAAAAAAGTCAGTTCTCAGTTCTTTCTACAGTACAGCATCCGAGCCAACAGCCTACATCACTTTAGCCACTCCCATTTAGCAGTGTACAGCAGTTTAGCTCCACCCTATTCAGTCTACAGCAGTTTAGCCCCTCCCATTTAGCAGCCTATAGCAGTTTAGCCCTACCCTATTCAGTCTACATCACTTTAGCACCTCGCATTCAACAGTCTACAGCAATTTAGCTCCACCCTATTTAGTCTACAGCACATTAGCCCCTCCCATTTAGCAGCCTATAGCAGTTTAGCTCCACCCTATTCAGTCTACAGCAGTTTAGCCCCTCCCAGGCAACAGCCTACATCACTTTAGCTCCACCCATTCAACAGTCTACATAAGTTTATCCCAACCCATTCAGCCTACAGCACTTTAGCCCCTCCCATTCAGCAGTCTACAGCAGTTTAGCCCCTCCCATTCAGCAGTCTACAGCAGTTTAGCCCCTCCCATTCAGCAGTCTACAGCAGTTTAGCTCCACCCTATTCAGTCTACAGCAGTTTAGCGCCACCCTATTTAGTCTACAGCAGTTTAGCCCCTCCCATTTAGCAGCCTATAGCAGTTTGGCTCCACCCTATTTAGTCTACAGCAGTTTAGCCCCTCCTATTCAACAGTCTACATCAGTTTATCCCAACCCATTCAGTCTACAGCAGTTTAGCTCCACCCTATTCAGTCTACAGCAGTATAGCTTCACCCTATTTAGCCTACAGCAGTTTAGCCCCACCCATTTAGCAGCCTACAGCAGTATAGATCCACCCTAATTAGTTTACAGCAGTTTAACAAGAGGTTGTAATAATAATGGTAATAAAAATAAAAAAAACAATTTACAGTAACCCATCACTTTTACGATCAGTTCATTAGCTTGAATACTTGGTCGGCATGATTAAAACTCACACACACACACACACACACACACACACACACACACACACACACACACCAATATCTAAAAAAACAGTAAAGTGCTGTTCACACGGAGTTCCGACATTTGGGAATAAATTAGAGTAACATCCTCTTAGCCTGAGGGTGTGTGTGTGTGTGTGTGTGAGAGAGAATGTGTGTGTGTGAATGTGTGTGTGTGAATGTGTGTGTGTCCACTGTGAAATCTCTGGACTACGAGGGTTTTAGATGGCTGCTAATTAACAGAGCCATCAAAAGGAAAGTGCTATTACCTTTATGTGGCTAATGAGGAAAGTTAGCTTACACACACACACACACACACACACACACACACACACACACACACACACACACACACACACACGTGTGTGTCAAATGTAATAAAAGAGCAGGAGGAGACCGTAAGAGCACATTGCAGGCAGACGTTTGGGTTAGCAGTTAGCGTGTGACCCCAGTGACCTTCGGAGAGAGCTCCTGATTGGTGGAGAGTGTCGCTCTTCAACCAGTTTGATTACCCCTTCAGGGCTATTACTGCTGCAGCCTGTACACTTCACTGCCACGGGGTGTGTGTGTGTGTGTGTGTGTGATGCTGTCATATTACATGCTAACGGCCTCTCCTTTCAGAAAAACGGAATTTACTGGCTTTAATTTGTCAGGCAGGTCTTATTTAAGCGATTTCTTGATTAAGAACAGGTGTGGCATTTAAGCTCAACACTAGGAGGGTAAAGACTAGTACAAGTAAAGTCAGACTCCACCTCTTGTTGAACTGCCGCTGATGCTGTAGCATTGCCGAGTAGCATCACAGCGCTAACGCTTGGAGGAAAGCGAAGCGACTCGGTTCCGATACACCAGCTCACAGACGCAGCCTTGTGCTGATCAACATCACCCTTCAGAGTGATGAGGGCAAAGAGCGCCATCTACTGTGCCCACCCAGAGAGAGAGAGAGCAAGGCCAATTGTGCTTTCTCAGGTCTCTGGTAGCTGATGGCAAGCTGCATGACCGGGATTCGAACCATTGAACCACCTTTCACACAGGGTAATGAAGGTTTGGATTTTTTTTTTTTAGAGATATTATAGAGGTACTAACATTAAGTATTAGATTGCTATGTGTGTTTGTATGTCAAAGAGAGGGAAAGAAGAGAGAGAGAGAGAGAGAGAGAGAGAGAGAGAGAGAGAGAGAGAGAGAGAGAGAGAAAGAGTGAGTGTGGGATCCTGGCTGTGATATAATCATTTTTTTTATAGACTGGGTGTGTACAGGTGTGCATACCTGCCTGTCTGGATTTGTTTGTTTTAGTCTCTCTCTCACTCTCTCTCTCTCTCTCTCTATCTCTCTATCTCTCTATCTCTCTATCTCTCTATCTCTCTATCTCTCTATCTCTCTCTCTTTCCCAATAACCCCCACCAGGAACGGATCTACTTTCACTTTCCTGTTCAGGGAAACGAAACTCTGCGTGGACGTGAGGATCTGATCTGCTGCACCGTGTGCCTGTGTGTATTAATTTCAGATACAACTCTTATAATATACTTATAATTTGATTATAATACAATAAATACAGTAAACCAGTCTGATCTCAACTTCTACTGACATACTGAGAAACTTCAGAGAACATCCAGGATCTCCTCAGCACAGAAACTGTGAACCAGCTCTACTAAACGAGTAAAACCCAGGTAGGTGGCTGATAGGTGTTCTTAATAGTTCTTAATACTGTATGGATAGCATTACTTTTATTGTAATATACCCCACATATGTAAAAAAAAATAATTGTAAGTATTATAATGTATGTGCTTATGCCGAAACTTGCTAAAAAAATAATAAAATTAGCCCCACCCATTTATTGAGCCTACAGAAATTTAGCCACAGCCTTTGAGTGTACACCACAGTACCTACTATGGTGCACCATCAATGAAAGTCTATTTTCTGGTCTATTTTCATACATAATGTGCTTATAAGGCACATTATGCAACACTAGTAAGGAACAGGGGTTTCACCATGTTTTCCATCTAATTCAGCAGGTCTCACCACTGGGTTTTGGTTGGAAGGGGAAGTTAACTAAGTTATGTAAAGCTAAGTTTAGTAAACAAAACTGTAATTATTAAAAAAATTGAAATCAATTATTTTAAAGTTAAACAAGTGCCGGAAGTAAATCTACACAGATTTCTCTCCTGAACACTGTTTGTTTGGATGAATAAAGCATAAAGCATAAAGAGCTTCCATTCATTTACAGTAAGCTTAGATTTCCATATTTACACTAAGGCTTGGTGCAGCAGCATTAGCATTAGCAGCAGCTGCCAACCACTATACGTAGCTAGTAAACGCCACCCGAAAGCGCTACACTGGGGAACCCTGAGTGTTCTGGTAAACGAGGCCGATGTTAGCTAGTGTTGAGAGTTTTGATACTTATCTTTAATACTTGTCTTTATCTATATATGATAAAAAAATGAGAAGTTAAGCCTAAAAAAGCAAATGTCCCACATAGATTTACATTACATCAAGCCAGGAACTAATAACCTAGGCATCTGACTTCTTTGTCCTTGTGTATAATCAAGAGTGATGTTTCCTATGTATGCGAAAAATCACGTTTTTTACTATGTGTGTGCCTAAATCCATTTTGCGTTTGTATATATGTTCCTGTTCAACGTTTGGCAACCAGTTTGAAGTGGGCGGCCGGTAAACACGGTAAACACACAGACTACAGTCTGATAATACTAGCTAGCACTTAGCACGGTCAGCAGCTAATGCTAATACTGCTCCAGAAGAGCTAGCCAGGGTTAATCAGCAGGCTACAAGCTGATAATAGTCACCTCTAAACGAGGAAACAGGTAGCACGGTGAGCAGGTAATGCTTATACTGCTCCAGCAGTGCTGGAAGTTACTATGAGCAAAGTCTTTACAGGCTTGTCAGTTCGTCTATGTGTTTTAATGGATAGAGACCAAAATACTCTAAACCAGGGGTCGGCAATAGGCAGCCCTTGGGCCCGTGAGGTGGTTTGAACAATAATGAACAAAAAAGGCTTCTCTGGTGGGCTTTTGTTTACATTTCTCCCCTGCCTCTCTGTCGCACTCAGCGTTTCCACCCGTTCTTGTTTTTCCGCCCGTTCTTTGGCCCCCTATTTCCTTATAAGGGCGTTTTTTTCTGGCCGCATCCCAATTCACTAGCCAGGGGAGCTCTTTTTGTTGAAAGGCGGGCGGGACTTCCGTAAATCTTTAAAACAGATGCCATGGTTTGATACAGAGGTACTAATAATGTAATGATTCTGTGGTGCAGCGGACAATGGCGAAAGCTAGCATGCTCTCAGACCAGTTCAACTGCCCCATCTGTCTGGACCAGCTGAAGGACCCGGTGACCACGGCCTGCGGACACAGCTTCTGCATGGTGTGCATCAACAGCTGCTGGGATGAAGCAACTCCCAGTGGACTCTACAGGTGCCCTCAGTGCAGGCACAGCTTCACCCGGAGGCCCGTTCTTAAAAGGAACGTGATGTTCGCCGAGATGGCGGAGAAACTGAGGAACGCGGCGGCCCAGAGCGACTCGGACGCCGCCGGAGAAGTGGAGTGCGATTCCTGCACCGGGAGGAAACAGCGAGCCGTCAAGTCCTGCCTCGTCTGCCTCGCCTCTTTCTGCAGAACCCACCTGGAGCCTCACTACGTATCTCCTACCTTCAAGAGCCACAAGCTGGTCCGAGTGTCCGCAGGACTCAAGGAACTCGTCTGTCCTAGTCATCAGAAACCGCTGGACGTGTACTGTCGCACTGACCAGCGCTGCGTCTGTGTCATGTGCACGATGGACGAACACAGCGGTCATCAGACGGTACCCGCCGCAGCTGAGAGAGCCGACAAACAGGTAATGGCAAATTAGCAGCTTTATAAGGCTTTCAGTTAACAGCTGTGCTGAAGTTGTCAAGAGTTAATGACTGGAATTTCTCGCCTCTTAATGTGTTTGAGAGCATCAGTTGTTGTAGAACCAAACTGAAACTCCTGTATAACGCTGTACTTCAGTTACAGAGTGGCTTTACTGCTCCTTAATGCCTGACTGGTAGAATTCATATATATGTTTTATCAGATTATCACAGGCACACTGATGATTTATGGGAAAATTAAAGGATTTTAAGTGCGCATTATAGTGCGAAAAATATAAAAGAAAAGTAAAGAAAAAAATACTTTAAAGAAATGAAGCTCAGTCAATCCTAAACATTTCAAAAATGTTTAAAGTAACCTCAAGTGCAGTCGCAAAGACCATCAAAAACGTTATGATGAAACTGGCTCTCATCAGGATAAGTTTATCCGAGTTACCTGCCCCAGAAACCTTACGTTAACAGCATCCTTGATAAGACTTATCTAAATGCTTCACAGTATTTTTAATATTTTGGTTTGTTTAACACTTTTAAGTTACTACATGATTCCTTGGTCGGTCCTGATGAGTGCCAGTTTCACCATAACGTTTTAGATGGTGACTGAAGATACTAAAAATGTTTCGGTGACTACCTCATAAAGTTGACTGAGAAAATCCAGCAAGAGGTGACGACTTTGATGAATCTAAAATATAAAACATATTCTGTTTTTTTTTTACTAAACATTTCCATATGTTTTAACTCATAGTTTGGAAAACCTTTAAATGGTACTGAATAACAGGAATGCGTAAAGAGGTTTTTAGCTAAAACAGCAGGGGCGCCAGACAAATAACTTTTAAGCGTAAGTAATTTACCTGTCTGACAGAAACAACTTAAGGAGACTCAAAGAACATCCCAGCAGATGATCCAGCAGAAGGAGAAGGAGCTTCAGGAGCTGAGGAAAGCTGTGGAGGCTCATAAGGTCAGTTCAGTTTTGGGTAAAAGACTTAAGCCCTGCTTTAAGGGCCTTTAGATAAGTTATAAGTTAAATGACATTCTATTATTTTAGAAACAAACAAGGCCGAGACACAGAAAAATCTAGTCTGAGTCAAGGCCGAGACGTTTTAGTAGTGGACTCCGAGGCAAGAGCGAGACAGAGACGTGTCAAGCCCGAGTAAAGACAGAGACAGAGACATGTTGGGTCAGACCCAAAACCAGGACTTTTTAGTTGTCGAGTTTGTGTCAAGACTGAGACAGAGACATGTCGAGTCCAAGTCAAGACCAAGACTTTTTTTGTAATCCAGTCCGAGTCAAAACCAAGACAAAGACATGTCGAGTCCGAGTCAAGGCAGAGACACAGAAAAATCTAGTCTGAGTCAAGGCCGAGACGTTTTAGTAGTGGATTCCGAGGCAAGACCGAGACGGAGACATGTCAAACCCGAGTAAAGACAGAGACAGAGACATGTTGGGTCCAAGTTAGTAATCCAGTCAGAGTCAAAACCAAGCCAGAGACATGTCAAGTCTGAGTCAAGACCAAGACTTTTTAGTAGTCGTGTCTGTGGAAGACAGAGACCAAGACCAAGACTGAGACCAGATTAAGACTTAAAAAAAAAACTGGGGGTGGGGGGCTTATTGCTAGCTTTAGTTCTCTTCCTGATAACATTAGTATGTTAGCCAGCTTGTTGCTAAGGTTAGTTTTTCCCCGGTAACATTCGTATGTTAGCTAGCTTGTCGCTAAGGTTAGTTATCTCCTCGTAACATTAGAGCTAGCTCGTCATCAAAGGTTAGCTAGCTCGTTGCTAAGGTTAGCTTGCTCATCACTTGCTTTAGTTCTCTCCCTAGTAACATTAGTATTTTAACTAGCTCATCGCTAAGGTTAGCTAACTCACTGCTAAAGTTAGATAACTCACGGCCAAGGTTAGCTACCTCGTCGCTATCTTTAGTTCTCTCCCCAGAAAAAATTGTGTGTTAGCTAGCTCGTGGCTAAGGTAAGCTAGCTCGTGGCTAAGGTTAGCTAACTCGTGGCTAAGGTTAGCTAGGTCATCGCTATCTTTAGTTCTCTCTCCGGTAATATGAGTGTGTTAGTTAGCTCATTGCTAAGGTTTTAGACACACAGAGAAAGGACTGATTCAGTCTGTTTAAATGAATTGTTCACGTTCAGTAACGATAGAAAAAAGGTTCAGTTTCTAATGAACTTTATCTCACCACAAGACTGAGACAAGACCAATTTCAAACAAGTATATAATATATTTTCTTTATATTTGTACGATTTAATTATGCTGCTCTTATCAGAGGTCAGCACAGGCCGCTGTGGAGGACAGCAAGATGGTCTTCAACGAGCTGATCCGTCTGATTGAGAGGAAGCGCTCGGAGGTGACGGCCATGATTAGAGCTCGGGAGAAGGAGGTGGTCAAGAGAACTGAAGGAGTCCTGAAGAGGCTGGAGATGGAGATTTCTGAGCTGAAGAGGAGAGACACCAAGCTGAAGGAGCTTCCAAACCTAGAAGATCACGTCCAGTTCCTCCAGGTAACGAGACTGTAGCTCCATAACAGTGTATATCATCACAATACCTACATTCAGACTTTTATTAGCAGTATATATATTCACCCTAATTAATGAGAGACTGTAGCTCCGCCTACCTCAGTGTATATCATCACAATACCTACATTTAGAGTGTTATTAACAGTATATAAATAAATATTCACTCTAATTAATGAGACTGTAGCTCCGCCTACCTCAGTGTATATCATCACAATACCTACATTTAGAGTGTTATTAACAGTGTATATATATATATATATATATATATATATATATATATATATATATATATATATATATATATATATATATATATATATATATTCACTCTAATTAATGAGAGGCTGTAGCTCCGCCTACCTCAGTGTATATCATCACAATACCTACATTTATAGTGTTAGTAATATATATTGATATACAGCTCTGGAAAAAAATAAGAGACCACTTAAAAACAACAAGTTTCTTTGATTTTACCAAACTGTAAACCTCTGGAATATAATCAAGAGGAAGATGGATGATCACAAGCCATCAAACCACCAAACTGAACTGCTTGAATTTTTGCACCAGGAGTGCAGGTATAAAGTTATCCAAAAGCACTGTGTAAGACTGGTGGAGGAGAACATGATGCCAAGATGCCTGAAAACTAATATTAATGTCTGAACTCTTAAAGCTTGAGGTCTGAAAGCTCTGCATCTACCTATAAATAGCAAAATCAGAGAAACTGATTCAGAAACTGAAGTGGTCTTTTAATTTTTTCCAGAGCTGTGTGCTCTGTATTTTTGTACCAAGAGCATTTTAAGGATAAACAAACGGCTGATCACTAAGTTCATCCCACTAATGGAAGCAGAAGGGGCAACTCTCCCACTGAGCTAGCCGCTAACCCCAAAGCAGCTGCTAGCGCCGACTCCAAACAGCCGAGCCTCGGGGTCTTTACAGACGCCATGAAAGCTCTTAAAACATTTTCTGCTCTGAACGACGCAGCAGAGAGGAACTTGAAAGCCGAAATCTTAGCAGTCCACAAAGAAACGAGATCAAATATAGCTTCGCTGCGAGCAATCTCTGATAGACAAAGCTATCAGCCAGCAGAGCCGCAGAAGTAAGCTGGGTGGCGGAGCTGCGAGCTAAAGTCAGTAAGCTCATAGAAGAGCGAGCCTCAGATTGCTTTGCAAAGCGTATCCATATTCTTATCTGATTCATATTATACCTCCTCTTTCTTCTTAGTCTTATTCCTTATTCTGCCAGATTTGCAACCACCTGAAACACTGTAGCAACAACCTAGCCTAGCAAACAACCTACCGAAGGATCCGACTGAGGCATCAAAAAAAAAATTAAGCTTGTGAAAAATCATCATAATAATAGCAGTAATCATAATACATGACATTTAGTTGCAAGAAAAAGTAAGTATGTGAACCCTTTGGGATTATACTTGGATTTCTGCATAAATTGGTCATTAAATGTGTTCTGATCTTCATCCAAGTCAAAACAATAGACAACAAACACAGTCTGCTTAAACTAATACCACACAAAAACGTCTATGTTTGCTTATCATATCACTCCACTCCACTAAATTCATAAAGATCTCATTTTCCTGTATTCAATGTATATGTTTCAAAGTTATGGGAGGTCAAACCTAAGAAAAATCTCTATGCGGTTTTGCATAAACCAAATTTTGGAGTCCTGTAGAATCAGCGAATCAAACTGTAATTAAATGACACTATTCAATTCTTGAAGAAGCCTTTCTGTACTATTACTGATATAAGTAGTAAGTCAAACTTAGGAAAAATGTCTATTCGGTTTTGCATAAACCAAATTTGGAGTCCTGTAAAAGCAGTAAATCAAACTGTTATCAAATGAGACCATTAAATTATTGAAGAAGACATTTTGTACTATTAATGATATAAGTATTAAGGGATTTTACTGTAGCATTTTGGAGTAATGGGAAGTCAAACCTAGGAAAAGTGTCTATTCGGTTTTGCATAATACAGATTTTAAAGTCCTATAAAACCAACCAATCAATTTTTATCAAATAAAATCATTAAATGATTGAAGAAGCCTTTCTACACTATTACTAAGTCAAACCTAAGAAAATCTGTTTGGTTTGTCTGTTTGGTTTTGCATAACCCAGAATTTACCATACTGAATTATTGTGTTGGGGCACCACAAAGCAATTGAGCCTAGGCCTCCCAATTGGCAATTGCCATCCCTGGCAGCAAAAGTATAGAAATCACCTAGCCACACCTTCTAAACCAACTAACAGCACCACAGCAACCACTTTCTAACAAATCAACGAAAGCAACACACATGGAATACCATATCTTGACTACTGAACAATACAATTCTCTCTGCAGACTTTCCAGTCTCTCGTCATCCCCCCAACCCCTCCACCCACCATTACCATCACCCTGACCCCACGCAGGACCTTCATGGACGTGGCCAAACCGGTGATGGAGCTTAAAAAGAAGCTGGAGGAGTTTTGCAGAGAGCAGATGGATAATGTCTGCAGGGAAGGTACAGTATTAGACACAATTGACAGTTTCTGAATGTAAAGGAAAAGGATTTTAAATAAACCGGTTGTTACCTGTTCCCACAGTGACCCAGATCCAAATCCTTGAACCCATAACAAGAAAGGAGTTTCTGGAATGTGAGTAACAATGCACACACATCCTCGCACCCAAAGTCATCTTTACAAACCAGTCACTCTTAACGCACCATGGTATCTCTGTTACGAGAACCAATTACAGCTGTATTTTTATTGTTATCGCAATATATGTTGTCATGATTAATATAAAAGAAAAAGAAAAGGCTGCAATGACATTGTGAATTCCAGCAAACTCAAATTGTATTACCTACATATTACCTCTGAATGGTTGGGTGACATAACAAAGGCTGGAGGCAGAGTGAGGCAAAGCAAGGCAAAACAAGGTAGAGTGAGGCAAAGTGAGGTACAGTGAGGTAAAGTAAAGTGTGGCAAAAAAATTTACCTGCACTGGGGTAAGTGTACTCTTCGACATGCCCTGTGCAATTGCGCATTCTCACCACAGAGGTCTCCAAATCCAAAATCGCCAGAACTTACAGATTAACACTTTAAAGATGTGTTCACTGCTGCATCATCTTATCTTATCTTCTAATTTTCCCAGATTCCTTCCAACTGACTCTAAATCCCAACACAGCAAACAGCCTCCTGTCTCTGTCCGAGGGGAACCGGGCGGTGCTCTACGAGGATTTGTTCCGGCTGTATCCCGTCCACCCCGACAGGTTCGACGCCTGGGCTCAGGTGCTGTGCAGAGAGGCAGTGTGTGGGTGTGGTTATTGGGAGGTGGAATGGAGCGGCAGCGGCGGAGTGGGAATCGCGGTGTCGTATAAAGACATCAGCCGGAAGACGGATTACGACTGCGTGTTCGGATGCAACGATAAGTCCTGGAGTTTGTCCTGCTTCCCGCATGGTTACTCTTTCTGGCATGACAGCCAAGAAACTACAATACCCAGACTTCCCAGCTGCTCGAGAATAGGCGTGTATGTGGATCACAGGGCGGGAACTCTGAGCTTTTACAGCATTTCTGACTCAATGACCCTCATTCACAGAGTCCAGACCACGTTCACTCAGCCACTCTACCCCGGCTTTTGGCTCGGAGAAGAATCCAGAGTGGTCTTAGGAGCGCTCCCAGAGTGAACCATGGTGGAACTTTACTAAAGAACCCTTAAAACCTCTGAAATGATGAAACTTTTGGGAATGGGATTGGGATTGGTGATCCTTCAACATGCTAAACTTACTAGGTCTCCGTTTGGTACCAAATGCAATAAAATCCTCACAGCAATGAGGACAGCAGAGACAGACAATTCAACGAAAGCAGTATAAACTCTTTTTAATATCCATGACTTCAGAAGAAACTTACGAAACAAACAGCAGTGCTGCTGGAGTTTTTAAACACTGTGTTCACTCACTGTCCACTCTATTAGTTACTTCTACCTAGCTTTTTTTTTCCTACCTTATAGATGTAGGGCCCTATTTTACACACTGCACAAGGTGTGGTTGCAATGCTCATCGCTATCTTACACCCCATCAACTGTCCATGTTTTTTCCGTCTTGCACCTGCATCGTTTAAATAGCAATGGCGCTTGTAAATACATCTTCACTGATAGGTGAAAAGGTCTGAAAGTGAGGTGTGTTCAGGTAAATTTCTAGCAGAAAAACAGGTGCAACACTGACTGATTTGAACCCTGACAACAGTCTTCTGAACCGTCAGATGATAATTGCTATCTTGGCAATGCCTCAATGCACACACACGGATGTGCCGCAGTTAAAATCAACAATTAACAGAACAAAAAATAAAATAGCATTGCTGTAATTCCTGTAAATGACCTCCTTGTGCAGACCCATGATTAATGGACGGAATTAGTACATGCAAGGTGTACTTTACCTGCCGTTACGATAGCAAAGACACAGACACTTTTACGGGGTCCTGAGCATTGAAGAATAGGATGAAAGGAGGATAATGTAGAAAGTATGGAGAAAATATATAACTACAAAGTGTCGTGGAGCTGAAAAATGATAATGATATTGGTTGTAGAAACAAGACGTGGTCATTATGTTATGCCTGATTGATGTACAGTATATTGTTTGGTGTTGTTTATTGGAATAATTTGGGTTCTAGGCTTCAAATCCAGAGTTCAGTACCTCAGGGATTGGCTTGGGAGAGGAGAGATTTATTCATATGGGTAATGCTATAATGCTGTGTGAACTTTTAGCATTAGCGCTAATCCTGAATGCGAGTCTTCTCTGTGAAGAGAGTCTATTATTAAACAAATGACACATTCAGACCCCCACGCTCTGTGTCTTATTTAAATACACTGTTCCAGCTGTCAGTCTCCTCGTTCTGCTGGGTTATGTAAGATATATTAACATCAACAAAGTGCGTGACCTCACTGTTCTTTCTTTACCAGCCTCGGCAGAGCTCCTGCTGCACTAACTCTGGAGCTCAGGGGTTTACTGGTACCACCGTCCCATTTTGGATGGAGGTTTGATGTAAGGTTGTAAGATATAGACACAAAATGTGACGTGCGATAACACTGTTGGAAATCGTTATATCAACCTTGACGAAGTATAAAGTAGTTTGGATTGTGTCAACCTCACATTGCCTCAATCTACCTCCTTTTTTGCCTCGCTCTACCTCCTGCTGTACCTCACTAAACCTCCCTTTGACTCGCTTTACCTCACTCTATCTCATTTTGTTGTTTCAATCTGCCTCCCTTTTGCTCACTGTATCTCACTCCATCTGGCTCTACCTCACGCTACCTACCTTTACCTGCTCTGTCTCACTCTACCTACTTCACCTTGCTCTACCCCTCTCTGCCTCCCTATACCGCGCTCCAACTCAGTCTGTCTCATTTTATCTCCCTCTACCTTGTTGTACATTACTCTCTCATTTTGCCTCACCCTGTACCTCCTATTGACTCACTCTACTCAATTCTACTTCACTTTCTCAATCTGTCTCGCTCTGTCTCACACTACCTCCCTTTGCCTCGCTCTGTCTCACTCTACCTCCCTTTGCCTTGCTCTGTCTCACACTACTTCCCTTTGCCTTACTCTGTCTCCCTCTAAAGCTCCCTGAACAGCTGTATCTCACTGTACCTACCTTCACCTTGGTCTACTTCTTTCTGCCTACCTATCACTTCACGTCTTTCTGTCTCATTTTATCTCCCTCTACCTTGCCGTAGCTTACTTAACCTTCCTTTGACTCAATCTACCTCACTCTACCTTATTTTGTCTCAATCCGTCTCCCTCTTTCTCCCAGTGTCTCACTCTTCCTCGCTCTGTCTCACACTAATTCCCTCTGCCTCCCTCTACCTTTTTTTGTCTCTCTTTCTCCCTCTACGGCTCCCTGAACAGCTGTATCTCACTCTACCTACATTCACCTTCCTCTAACCTTTTTCTGCCTCCACCTCATTTTGTCTTGTTTTATCTCCCTCTAACATGCTGTACCTCACTATGCCTCCCTTTGACTCACTGTATCTCACTCTGTCTCACTGTACCTCCCTTTGCCTCACTCGGTCTCCCTCTACAGGTCCTTGAACAGCTGTATCTCGCTCTACCTACCTCCACCTTGCTCTACCTCTTTCTGCCTGCTTGTACCTCTTCCACCTCTTTCTTGCTGCACCTCACGCTCTCATTTTTCCTCACCCTGTCTCCCTCTACCTTATTGTAACTCACTAATCCTCCGTTTGACTCAGTTTTATCTCATTCTACCTCATTCTGTCTCAATCTTTACCTCAAACTCTACCTCACTTTACTTTATTTCTCAATCTGCCTCCCTCTTTCCCATTGTATCTCACTCTGCTTCGCATTACCTCACACTTCTTCCTTTGCCTCGCTCTGTCTCACTCTACCTCCACCTCATTTTGCCTCGCTCTGTCTCACTGTAGCTCCTTTTGTCTTGATCTGTTTCCTTCTACTTGACTGTATCTCACTCTTCCTCCCTTGCCTTGCTCTACTTTCATCTACCTCCTCATCATGAGACAATGTTGCACTCCAAAGCAAAGGAGTGATTAGAAGTGACGCACTCACCATAAGGCTTCCATACTCGAAACCGACCATCGGTGGAGCCTAAATAGAACCTGGACTGGTACTACAAAATGACACTGTTGCAGTTCATAGCAGTCCATGCTTTTACTTCGCAAGAACTCTAAAATTGAAGTCAGCAGGAGCTGACTGATGGACGGGTTTGATGGAAGCAAATTGGAACGTTGAAATGAACTCTCACCAGGAGGTACACTACCCAAAAGAAGCTTCTGAGAAGTTTTTTTTTTTATATCTTTTACCGCATACCAAGTTTTGCAACAGTCTGCAAAACTGGACTTTTTTTTTTCGATTTTTTGCTAGTAGGATTGCAGGACATAAGTTTTGTTTATTCCTTAATGCGTTGCTTTTAATGTTTTTGAGACTGGTAAACGAATAGCGTTAAAGAAGCCAGTGCTTAAGCGCAGTATTCCCACGATGTCGCCCTGCCGTTCTTCGTAAGCAGCACTGCTAAACGCCTCCAGTTTCCACGTTACCTTGGGGGGAAGCAGTGAAGACTCTATACACAACCCACTTGTTTTTGCTTTTGCTTATTCCGAAACATCCGTAACGAGAAATACGGCGCTGGGCTCTTAAGAAGCTCCTGATAAGACTCTAATTCGCCCAGTGTTTCGTTTTTTTTTTTTCGTAAAAAAAATAACGGTATTTAGCAGCTCACCTGAGTTTAACTGCCCAGCCTCTTTCATCTCTCACTCATTTGTGCTGCAGAGTAAATCCATTAGTTCTGAAAGCGAGGAAGGACAAACAACATAAAAGAAAACATGCATCGAGAATTACGGAACACACACACACACACACACACACCTGCTCACTTCTAAGCGCTGAATACCAAACACATTAACAACCAATTAAGTACAAATCTCACTAGAACCCAATCTCACCGAAGAAAAACTCGACTTAGGCCTCTGTTGCTAAGCGACCGCCACTGAAAACTATATTGTTTAATTCGTCCGACACTTTCTTTTTCTATTTTCACTCAGAAATTCACTCTAATCTCACATCTCACATTCTTTTACACACACAAAGAGTGTATTCTAGGGTGACATTTAGTTGCACGTACAGTATCGACATCGACATGATGATCTCAAAATGAGATTGAACCCCATTCGCTCAAGGGAAGACTTTGCACAAGGTTTAGGAGTGTGTTTATGGGAATGTATGACCCCCTGATTCTTTTAGAAGCATATTTGTGAGGTCAGACACTCATGTTGGACAAGAAGACCTGGCTCACAGTCTCCACTCTAATTCGTTTCTAATGGTTTTCAATCTAGTTGAGGTCAGGACAGTCATGTTGGGTAAGGAAAGTGCCGTCCCCAAACTGAAATTGAATTTCTGAAAAATTGGGAGCATGAAATTGTCCAAATTCTCAGGGTATGTTGAAGCATTATGAGTTTCTTTCATCGGAACTCACGAAAATAACCCCACATTATAATAATACAATGATCCCCCCCTCCTCCAAACTTTACACATGGTACAGTACAAGGCACCCGTGGCCATGGAGATGACTAGAGCACACGACATGTGATGATAATAATAACAACAACATCACAAAAGTTGAGAAACTGTTGAGATTGGTCACGTCCATCACATAAACTAGGCCTATATTTGAGGCATATCAATTTATAATAAGTACAAGAAGTAATTAAAGCTGTATAAATAAATAAAGTATTGCATCTTGTATAGACAGTATGCCTCTAAAAGTATCTGGACACTTCCTTTACTAAGTGACCTTTGACTTTGGTGAAACAGATGCGGTCAAAGTCTTGTTCTTAAAATTTGTGTGTGAATGTGAATATATGATATAATACGAAGTAATTAAGACTATATTCATATATATATATAGGATTGTATTTATGTAATTTTTTTTACAAAGTGACTTGTTGATGGCTTGTGACCATCCACCTTCCTCTTGATTACATTCCAGAGATTTTTTTTTTTTTAATGGGGTTCAGTTCTAGAGATTGACCGTCAGATGATTCAAATGTCAGTCAGCAACCGCAGGATTGCATCAAGTGACCTACAAAAAGAAGGGCAAATGGCAGCTGGGGCAAAGTGCACAGAAATAACAAACAGTTCGAAACAGGGCTCAAATCACGTAAAGCTAGAAAAAAGACAACAGAGGACTGGAGAAGATCATCTTCTCTTTAATGGGTCCAAATTTGAGCTCTGCCCAATGCCTGGTCATCTAATGATTAAGGGGAGGACCACCAGATTGAGAACCTGTCACGGCCAGCCCAATTTCCAGACCTGAACCCCTATGGAAAGCCATCAAACAAAAGCACAACCAGTTGAGCTTTTGCACCATAAATGGCATAAGGTCACTCAAAAGCAGCATGTAAGACTGGTGGTGAAGAGCATGCCTTATTATAAGGATTATTCCCCCAAATCTTGATATTGAATTTGGATGTTCCAATAATTTCCATGGTCACATGTGTATAAAACCAAGCAGCTAGGCTGGCAGACTGGTACTTCTCTGATTGCATAGTGCCATAGTGGTGTAAAGTTTGGTGGAGGGGGGGATTATGTGTTTTTTTATTCTTTTCTTTTTCAGAAGTTGGACTTGGTCCCTTAGTTTGAATACTTCTGGCAATATACCTTATTTCATACCAGTCTAATCTCAGATCAGAAGGGAGGGAGAGTCGGAGAAGCTGAAGTGTTGGTGACCTCACAGCGGAAGGTTCTGGAGGTGAGGAATCTGCCAGCACTCTGGGCAGGGGAGGCTGATTTTAATATTGCTTCAGCACTGCTTTTGTTAGCCAAATTCCTGCAGGATTGGCAGCAGAATTACCAGCTTGATCCTGTTCATTATGTGCCGCACGCCTCGGCGCAGAGCATGCCCAAGTATTTCTGAGCCAATTTTAACGCAGTTAAAGCTTTTTTGAAGCCAGCCGAGCCTTCAAATCCCCCTTTCACAGAGCGCGCTTTCCACAGGTACAGCACTGTTATGAGCTCCTGATGCTCGGAGGGTATTCAGGGGGAATTCAGGAGACTATCATGGGGCAGTCTGATAATTTAAAAGTGCTTTATGGAGAGGATATCAGTCTGGAGAAGTGGACGGGTTGTATAGAGCGAGAGAGACGCTGTAAGTGTGGGATAAATCCAACGATAAAAGAGTGTAAGGTGATGAAAGTGCAGCAATTCAGTAAATCTAATAGCGCTTTAAAACTCTTACAGTGTACTTTAACACTACAGTACCATTAATACCGAACTGCTCACTGGCCACTTTATCAGAAACACTCCATAGCCGGCTCCCGCACTGGCCATTATTACTATTACCAGCTTTTTCACTGGCCACTTTATCAGAACCACCATTCATTGTGCTTCCACTCATTGGCCACTTTAAAAGTACAAGTTAGTTAGGCATTTCTAATACTCACTGGCCATTTTATTGGAAACACCTCATCATCCACTCCATATTGGCAACTTTATTTGAAACAACATATCACCTATTTTCTCACTGGCCACTTTATTAGAAACACCTAACTAACTTGTACTCTTACTCACTGGCCACTTTATTAGAAACGCCTAACTAACTTGTACTTTTACTCACTAGCCACTTTAGTAGAAACACCCTGGCACCTGATTTTTCAGTGGCCACTTTATTAGAAACACCTCATCATCCACTCTGTATTGGCCACTTTATTGGAAACAACATATCACCTATTATCTCACTGGCCACTTTATTAGAAACACTTTTTTTTTCCAGTCCTGATTGGCCACCTTATTACAAACACCCTATCACTTGCTTTCTCATTGGCCACTTTATTAGAAACACCTGCTCCCTTGAGCTTCCAATCACTAGCCACTTTATTAGAAACACCCTACCTTGTGCTTCCACACACTGGCCAGTTTATTAGAAACACCTATCTTGTGCTTCCCCTCACTGGCCACTTTATTAGAAACACCCTGTCATCTGCTTCGTCACTGGTCACTTTATCATAAGCCCCTACATACACGCTTATACTTCCACTCACCGGCCACTTTATTAGAAACACCCAATCACCTACTACACTGAGCTTCCACTCGCTGGCCACTTTATTAGAAACACCTACGCTGAGCTTCCACTCGCTGGCCACTTTATTAGAAACACACCCATCACCTATTTTCTCTTTGGCCACTTTATTAGAAACGCCTACTACACTGAGCTTCCACTCGCTGGCCACTTTATTAGAAACACCACCACTGAGCTTCCACTCGCTGGCCACTTTATTAGAAACACACCCATCACCTATTTTCTCTTTGGCCACTTTATTAGAAACACCTACTACACTGAGCTTCCACTCGCTGGCCACTTTATTAGAAACACCACCACTGAGCTTCCACTCGCTGGCCACTTTATTAGAAACACCACCACTGAGCTTCCACTCGCAGGCCACTTTATTAGAAACGCCAACAAAACTGTCCAGAGCTGCATATTTAAAGAGTTTGTTGACTGTATGTCCAGCAGTCTGTACGTGTGTGTGTGTGTATTAAAGTGTGTGTGTGAGTGTGTGTGTGTTGGGAGGATGGGCGGGGGGGGTTGGGGGGTGTTCTGCAGTGGGCTGATACGAGCTGTAAGTGTTTCTTAAGCTGGATTTCTTTAATGCTGACATTTTAAACAAGCGCGCCGGCTTCCCGCTGCCGTCTCCAGATTTACAGTACTTAGGGGAATTTGGTGAAAAATCACTTTTCTTAATTTAATTGGACGAATTATATAATAAAGCACACACGCAATCACCCTCTAACACACACAGACAAACAGACACACACACACACACACACTCACAAATCCCCAAATAAACAACTGCAAAATAAAAAAAGCGAGCTCACAACACCGTAAGAGGAATATTAAATAAATCGGCCACATTTTTTTTATAATTCCCGTGTTCTGCTTTCCGCTGACCTCACTGCCTCGTCTGAGTGCTGTCTGTCGTTGAGTGTGCGGTGTTGCTGTGTGTGAGAGACGCAGGTGTGTAATTGAGGGCCGTGTGTGTGTGTGTGTTTGGGAGTGGGCTGTATTTGCATTGGTAGTGGTGGTGTGCTGCCGTGTTTGGAGGCGTGCTGTGGAGCGTCTGTTTAGCGCCGAATTGTGTGCCGAGTCGTTCAGCCGTGCAGATTTTTAGACGGGTGACCCGCTGGACCCCCGCTGAGTGTCAGCCATTAAAACCCTTTTATTTTAATGGCTGTCAATCAGCACAGATGGGAGTAAAGCTTTACTGCATTACATGTGGTTAACCGAGCCGCTACTGAAGAACACGGTTCCACCGCTCCACAGCTCAGTGCTGGCTATTAGTCATCAGCTGCCAATATGTTCCTGTTTATCTGTTCCACAGAGTCTCGTTCTGGTGGAATAGGCTCCTATAAAACTGCTCTCAATGGCTCTTAAAGTTTGAGTAGTGCACCTCTTGGTGAGAGATCACTGACAGTAAGAACACTTAAGTAGACTTTTGTAAAGCTCTTTACTATCTTACATCCCATCAACAGTCTATTTTCACAAATCGCTCCCGCACCGTTGAAACACAAGTGAGCCACTGACCGATTAAAACCCTGACAACGGTCAACAGTCAGACGTTCATTTCTACAGGTGCACAGCCAGTGCGAGAACACAGCAAAAACCCGACTTTTAACTCAATGATAGACAGAATAAAGACGATCAAATAAGATTACTGAGAATTTTTGGAGAATTTTCTCTGAGATATTTACAACTATTTACACCAATTTCTTAACATTGTTCCCAGTTTACAGACTATTTTTCTATGAATGAATTCCAATTCGAATACATTTCTTGACATATTTCCCAGTTTGGAGAATATTTTTCTCAGTTTATTCCAATTTGGAAGGGATATCTTGAAATGTTCTCCAATTTGGACAGAATTTCTTGACATATTCACAGTTTGGAGAATATTTTCTCTAAATTTATTCCAATTTGGACAGACATTTTTCTCTGAATTGGCTGTAATTTATTTGACATATTTCCCAGTTTAGTAAAAAAAAATTAGGACAGAATTTCTTGAAATGTACTTTATTTTTGGCAGAATTGTCTCTTTAAATTTGGATATAATATCTTCAATTGGAATTTTTGTTTCTGATTTTTTTTTCTGAATGTAATTCGATCTTGAAATGATCTCCAATTTGGACAGACTATCTTGACATATTTCCTTGGCTGGAGAAGCATTTCTCTCAGTGTATTCCAACTTGGACAGAATTCCTTTAAAAGTTCCACAGTTTTGGCAGAATTTTCTCTGAAAGTAGTTCCATTTGGTTGGTATTTCTTGACATATTTCCCAGTTTGGAGAATATTTTCTCTGAATTTATTCCAACTAGGGCAACATTTCTTGAAGTATTTCCCAGTTTGGGAAAAAAACAAAATATTTCTCTCAGTATCTTCCAACTTGGACAGAATTCAATGAAATGTACCAGAATTTTGGCAGATGATTTTTCTCTTCCAATTTGGATGGAAATCTTGAAACGATCTCCAGTTTGGACAGACTTTCAACTTGGACATAATTTCCTGACATATTTCCCAATTTGGAGAGGCATTTCTCTGAGAGTACTCCAATTAGGAAGGGATATCTTGAAAGGATCTCAAATTTGGAGAGAATTTGTTCTGAAATATCTCCAGTTTGGACAGAAGTCTCTTGGGCTTTATTCCAGCGTCTCAATCTTCGCTGTTTTTTTTTTTTCAGTTTGCATTAATCTATCGGCCGTGATTTGAGCTGTGAGGGGGGCGTGGAAGCTCCTGCTGCTGGAGAACGGGCTCAGGTTGGATGTGCTGGGTGTGTAAGTGCTGCTGAGTGATCGTTATTCATCCAGGCATTGTTTGATCCTCAATTTACTGCGTTAACTCTAAATAAGGCTTGATTTATTTCTCTGTCTTTATGCTCTGTTCTTTTACACACACACATTTTCTGTTGTCTGTGGAGCATCAATCACTGAGCTTCCTCCTACGTCTCGCTCTCTCATCTCCACAAACACACACACACACACACAAAAACCTTGCTAAAAACCTGCGCTTGCATTTTCTCTTCTTTTGAATCTGCAGTTTATTCAACCCCCCTCCACCTCGCTCCTCCGCACGCTCCGAACCCACGCCTTTTTATTCCCTTTCATTTTTCCTCATGACAACCAGCTCCGTTTCTCTCTTCCTCTCCTCTCCCGCTGTTCTTCCCTTGTTCTCTCCATCCGTCCTCAGTCCTCCCCATTCTCCGCACCGTCATTATCCCCCCTCGTCTTCTTCGTCTTCTTTTTTTTTTACGCGCCCAATCGTTTCCATTCTCCTTCCTCTGGGCCCTCTACTACAAGTGCCTGGCTTCCATCGGCTTCGGTTAATATATTCGCCGCTCATTTAAATATAAACGAGCTTAATGGGTTCCGATGACTTGTGTTCTTTTCATTGTAAACACACGTCGCACAAGAGCCGGAGCGAACCCCCCCATGGCCAGAGATTACGGAATAAAACTGGGGGAAAAAAAAAAACAGAAAAAAAGAAAAGAGAAAAGATTCCGCTTGTTACACAGAGCTCGGGCTAATTATCGCACTACCCACAATGCCTTGTGCCAACGCTCGTGGCATTGTGCGCTCGCCCCTTCCCCTTCGTTAGAGACGCCCAGGCGGAGCTGCCAGTCAAACGGCGAGGAGATGGGACGCGAGATTATGGCTCGGAGAAAAAAAAAAAAAAGAAAGAAACACAAAGAGCTAATCCTGTCTGAGCGCCGTCGTTATCTCGGCCCGAAAAAAAAGACACAAAAAAAAAAACGGAAAACAAAACGGAACAAAAAAAAAGACAGCTCACACTGTAGTAGTAATAGAGAGAGTGAGACAGAAAGTGAGAGAGAAACAGTATTGGAGTGTGAGAGAATGAGAAAGAATTGGAGAGTAAGATTGAGGCTGTAGGATAAAGACTAAAGACAGTGAGACAGTATCAGAGAGTGAGACAGTTTTGGGGAGTGAAGTGTTAGCAGTAGTAGTGGAACAGTGTTTGTATTTAATGGGAGAGTTTGGAGAGTGAGTCAGTATCGGAGAGTGAGACAGTATCGGAGAGTGAGACAGTTTTGGAGAGTGAAGTGTTAGCAGTAGTAGTGGAACAGTGTTTGTATTTAATGGGAGAGTTTGGAGAGTGAGACAGTATTGGAGAGTGAGACAGTTTTGGGGAGTGAAGTGTTAGCAGTAGTAGTGGAACAGTGTTTGTATTTAATGGGAGAGTTTGGAGAGTGAGACAGTATTGGAGAGTGAGTCAGTATTGGAGAGTGAGACAGTATCGGAGAGTGAGACAGTTTTGGGGAGTGAAGTGTTAGCAGTAGTAGTGGAACAGTGTTTGTATTTAATGGGAGAGTTTGGAGAGTGAGACAGTATTGGAGAGTGAGACAGTATCGGAGAGTGAGACAGTTTTGGAGAGTGAAGTGTTAGCAGTAGTAGTGGAACAGTGTTTGTATTTAATGGGAGAGTTTGGAGAGTGAGACAGTATTGGAGAGTGAGACAGTATTGGAGAGTGAGACAGTTTTGGGGAGTGAAGTGTTAGCAGTAGTAGTGGAACAGTGTTTGTATTTAATGGGAGAGTTTGGAGAGTGAGACAGTTTTGGAGAGCGAGACAGTATCGGAGAGTGAGACAGTTTTGGAGAGTGAGACAGTTTTGGAGAGTGAGACAGTATCGGAGAGTGAGACAGTTTTGGGGAGTGAAGTGTTAGCAGTAGTAGTGGAACAGTGTTTGTATTTAATGGGAGAGTTTGGAGAGTGAGACAGTATTGGAGAGTGAGACAGTTTTGGAGAGTGAGACAGTATCGGAGAGTGAGACAGTTTTGGGGAGTGAAGTGTTAGCAGTAGTAGTGGAACAGTGTTTGTATTTAATGGGACAGTTTTTTACTGTCTGCAATCTGAAGCTCATAAATCAAAATGACCTTAAAACGACGACTGATCTGCGTTTTAGAGCTGCATTCAGCTCCTCTAACCCCAGACTACTGCTTATATACAGAACAGAGAGAGTGTGTGTGTGTGTGTGTGTGTGTGTGTGTGTGTGTGTGTGTGTGCGAGTGTGAGAGTGTGTGTGTGTGTGTGTGTAAACGCTGTCTGAAGTAGGAACCCTGTTGTTATTGTGTTTCAGCAGCAGGTTAGAGAGGCTCACTGTTGATTTGTGCATTTTTACAGCGAGACCAGACACAGGCTGGGGTCTGGTGGGGGGGCGGTGGAGGCAGTGTGTGTGTGTGTGTGTGTGTGAGGGGGGGGGTGTAAAAATAAAACCTGAAAACAATGCACTCTGCAGAAAAACTGAACCGTAGGAACCTTGTGGAGCTTGACTAGCAAGGTAACAAGGACACGGTAAAACCAGCAACACGTCTAGAATACATTTAGAACTGTCTGCTGAATTATATATGATGTGTGTGTGTGTGTGTGTGTGTGTGCAGATATATATACGCACCTACAGAATAGATATAGAGCACAGACACACATATATATATATATATATATATATATATATATATATATATATATATATATATATATATATATATATATATATATATATATATATATTTATATATGTAAAACAATATACAAAAATACAGCGCTGGAAAAAAACTAAAAGAGATCACTTCAGTTTCTGAATCAGTTTCTCTGATTTTGCTATTTATAGGTTTATATTTAAATAAAATGAGAGGAAAACATAATTGTTTTATTCTATAAACTACAGACAACATTTCTCCCAAATTCTAAAAATATAAATATAGTCATTTAGAGCATTTATTTGCAGAAAATGAGAAATGGCTGAAATAACAAAAAACCTCAAATAATGCAAAGAAAATGCAACGTTCATTTTCATAAAGTTTTAAAAGTTCAGAAATCAATATTTGACGGAATAACCCCGATTGGTTTTTAATCACAGTTTTTTTCATGCATCTTGGCATCATGTTCTCCTCCACCAGTCTTACACACTGCTTTTGGGTAACTATATGCTGCTTTGCTCCTGGTGCAATTTTCTTTCTTCAAGCAGTTCAGTTTGGTGGTTTGATGGCTTGTGATCATCTATCTTCTATCTCTTGATTATATTCCAGAGGTTTTCAATTTGGTAAAATCAAAGAAAAACATGGGTGATTAATCACAGTTAATCAAACAAGGAACAAGGAACAGGGGTAAGCCTTCCCCAAAAGGGCATGGACAACTCATCCAGGAGGTCACAAAAGCCAGAACCCAGAACAACATTTATAAAGAACTGCAGCTCTCACTTACAGCCTCAGTTAAGTTCAGTGTTTTAATGATGCAATAATAAGAAAGAGACTGGGTGAAAATGGTCTCTATGGTAGAATACCAAGATAAAAAAAAACACCAAAAAACACTGCTGACCAATAAGAGCACAGCAGCCCGTCTCACATTTACCAACAGACATTTTAATGATCTTCAGAAGTTTGGGTAAATATTCTTTGGACTGACGTAACAAAAGTGGACCTTTTTGGAAGGTTTTTGTCCCGTTATATGTGGCGTAAAACTATAAAACACATAATTTCAGAAAAAGAGCATCATACTGAATGTAAAACATGGTGGTGGTAGTGTGATGGGTGATGGTCTGAAGCTACTTTGCTGCTTCAAGGTCTGAACAACTTTCTGTAATATATGGAACCAGACAATCTGTTCGTGACCTCAAGCTCAAGAGTACTTGGGTTCTGCAGCAGGACAATGACCCAAAGCACACAAACAAGTTCACCTCTGAATGGCTTAAAAAAAAAACACTTCCTTTTTACACAGGGCTAGATTGGTTTGACTAGGGTTTTTTCTTAATAAATGAAACTATCATTAAAATGGGCTGTCCACAAACATTCGGCGTATAATATGTGCGAATGAGATAAGTTAGCGCAAATCCAGTATCAATTCTCAACATCCTTCTGCCTCTGAATGAATTCCCCCCTATATTCCAATTCAGCACTTTTATTTACACACACACACACACACACACACACACACACACACCCACACACACACACACCTCTACCAGCTCAAAGCACAAACAGAATATGATATACGGGCTCATTTCATATTATATATACATACACACAATACTAAAAACTGCATAAAAGCATCTTCACTAAAGAATCCAGCCCAGAACAGAAGAATCTTTACAAACTATAAAAAAAATGAAAGATTTTTTTTAACAAAACAGCAGAACTAAATGCAAAAAAAAAACTGAACTGAAAAACTGAATATCAAAACGCTAAAAAGCACTGTAGAACTTCACTTTTAAAATGTACAGTACTGTAAAACTACACGGCAGTTTCTAACAAATCAGTAGAACTGTGCATAGAAAAGTTTGCACAAATGTAGAAATGCAAAACTGAACGTAAAAACGTTTACACGACTGTTAAACTAAATGTCAAAATGCAAAAAAAAAAAAAAACTTTAATGAATGTTTACACAGCTGTAGAACTGCATGTCAAAACGTTTACATGACTGTAGAACTAAATGTAAAAGTGTCAAAACATTTTAAAAGTTGTAGAACTGCACATATAAAACTTTAAACAACTTTAGAAATAAATGTTAACATGCTATTAAAACCATCAAAAAACATTTACAGAACTGTAGAACTGAATGTGAAAAAAAAAAATTGCATGTAAAAAAAAAAAAGGAAAAAAAACAAACAAAAAAAAAACCTGTACAAGTGCATGTAAAAACATTTACATAACTGTAGAACTGAACGCAAAAACATTAAAAACAAACGTCAAAATATAAAAAAAGTTGTAGAATTGCACATATAAAAGATTACACAACTGTAAAACTGAACGTAAAAATGTTTAAACAGCTGTAGAACTAAATGTAAAAATGTCAAAATATAAAACAATTGTAGAACTGCACATATAGACGTTTACACAACTGTAAAACTGAATGTAAAAATTCTAACTAGACTGTAGAACTGCACATCCAAAAGTTTACACAACTGTAGAACTGAAGGTTAAAATGCTAACAAAACTGTAGAACTCTACTGTAGAACTAAATGTCAAAATGTTAATAAAACTGTAAAACTCAACTGTACTGAATTTATGTCAAAATATAAAAAAACAGAAATGCACATATAAAAGTTTACACAACTGTAAAACTGAATGTAAAAACATTCACATAACTGTAGAACTGAAACTAAAAACGTTTACACAACTG